>NW_018108322.1:135918-139756 GCF_000183805.2 Loa loa | reverse complement strand
TAATTATATTTATCCTTATGAGAGTAATTCTCTTTTGTGAAGATAGTTGAGGTAAAAGGAATGATATTAATTTTTTTGGCACCTTCTAATTAGTATCACATTTTTCTCCAAAATTTTTTTCAACCGTTTTGACTAAAATTACAATTTTAAAACTATTTTTCAAGTATTTGTTAGAAATACTTCTTTTTTTTATTCGTAATTTATCAAACGTTTTATTGTATTTATTTTATTTTAGTTCAAATTATATTTTTCTTCCATTACCTTTAACAAAACCGCTCACAGACATTACGAAAATTGTCAATTTACACCAGAAATGATAATTTTAATTTATGATAAATTGCTCATAAAATACATGTTATTTATTTACATTTAAAATTGAAGCAAAAATTTTGGCGATATGGGCTAAATGTCTAAGAATAGTAAGAGCAATAAATAATAATAATAACAATAATAATAATAACAATAATAATAATAACAGAAATAATAATTAATAATAATAACAATAATAATAATAATAACAATAATAATGATAATAGCAATAATAATAATAACAATAATAATAATAATAATGATAATAATAATAATAATAATAATAATAATAATAATAATAATAATAATAATAATAATAATGATAACAATAATAATAAGCTTATTTCAATTTAGTTAACTTAACTTTTGCTCATATCCGCAAATATATGTATAAACAATAGGAAACAAACATATTTTTGCCTTGCAATCACATTTGTCGTATATTTCGAAAATTAAGTATTCATTCCCCTCTATCCTTCTGTCCTCCATTCTACCAATACTCTTTTCCCCTTCTCAATTTTCATTGATTGACAATAAATTTTAAAGCATTATGCAAATTTATGCGTAATAAAAGATTGCCTGTTGTAACATTAATGTTCTTGGATGCATCACACGAAAGCTTCTTTCTTCACTCATTCTCTCCTCAAATTATCTGCTCTTTCCATCTAAACTTCTCTCTTTTTATTAAACTTTTCCAACTTCTTCTCTTTATCACTTTTTAACTCTTCTGATTATTCTCTTAAATCGGATCGGTTAAAATCCATTTCTCTATCTCCTTCCTTCCTGATTACATTTCATTTTCAAAACATTCCCTTCCGAAAACTGACATTCTACTCTTATCTATGTATTACATGTACAATGATTAAGCGTTATTGCCTGTCTGCTTAAATGTAAGCTTCAACTATTTATCCGGAAGCTTAAGCATAAGCTAAAGAAGCAAAGAGCGAAAGCATTGCTTTATTAAATTTCATTCAATTCAACTTGTCTCCAGAAGCATTGGTGCTTTTTCCTTTTTATTGAATGCTTTTGATTGCATTTCATGCATTTTGCACATGAAGTGCGATAAAATTTCATCATCGACAATTTGATCACAACAATTTCCGCCACTATTTCAATTTCCAATTATCCTTTACATATGATAAATGCATTCATGAACTGTAATTTATAGCATAATGAAAAATATTTTGTGAAGAAAAAGAAATATACGGTAGAAATTGAATGAAATTTTGATTAAAATTTGAAAACATTTCCATTTTTTTCATTTTTTGACGATTAATTCAATGTGCTAATTTGTTGAAATGTAAGAGAATTGCATGAATTATAAATCTTTTCGAGATCATGTATATTCATAATTAAATCAAATTATTTTGAATGGTTCAAAAATTAATTAAAATGTTTTAACTTTAAGTAATACTATTTTTCCTTTTTTCTTGATTGATATTGCAATGTAAATTATTTGTAAGTAATTTTATACTTTGTTAGTTTAAAAATTTAATTTTATCTTTTTGAAATTAAGCTGAAAATTTTGACGAAAGAATCTTTCTTCTTTTTCTTTTTTACTTTTTTTTTTAAAGTGAACTTTTCGTATCTTATGTATATGACTTTCTTTTTTTTTGTCATAAATGCTTGTGACATTATTACAAATGAAATGAGTTTTGCTTACAAGAAAATTTTAAATATAATTTAAATCAAAAAAAAAAAACGACCATGCTTAATGGCAGTATTCATTTATCAAAAAAATGAACCCTGCAAGAACACGTACGTGAAAAAAATTGACGTATTAGTTTTATTTTATAATTTCGTCATTATTCCCATAATTTTTTTCCTTTATATCATAATTATTTGTCACTAATTTAGAAATTTTTCTTTTTTTTATTCAAAAAAAAAAAAAAAGAAAAAAGGATGCTGAAAATACGAAAATTTGCAATCTTTCTGTTTGTGTATGTTATTCTTACGAATGGAATAGGATAGATAGCAATAAGCTTGAAGATGGTGTAAAATTTGAAGATCAGAAAGTCTCTCATTCAATCCATTCTAACTTCGTATTGATCGGTTCTGAAAAGAGTTGATTTAAAGGTTTGTCGTCGTCATCATCCATTTCATCTTTTTGCACCACCCATTCCTTCATCTTCTTCTAACCAACTTTTCTCTTATCAAGCTTTTTAGCTTCCACGCATTTATATATATTTTAGTCTTTCTTTTACTTTTCATTCTCATAAAATTTCCATTTCTTATAGCATTTTTAAGCTAACTTTTTTTTTCATTCAGTTATTCCTCCTTTCATTTCATTCCTGGATGTAAGATTTTATGGAGCATTTTTTTAAATTAAAAATTTTTCAATTTAACAAATGCAAAGTACTTTTTCTATTAGAGAAAAAAATTTTTTTTCACAATTTTGAATAATTTTTTTATGTTTCCTTTCTTTTTTTGAAAATTTGGCATTACTTAAACTCGATATTATTTAAATTTGATACTGTTTAAATTTGGCATCAATTAAATTCGACAATATTTAAATTTAGCAAAAGAATTATTATTATTGTGATGAATTGAATTATTGTTTTAGAATTATTATTTTAAGCATACTTAATAAAAGAGTTATCATTTAGATTTGACATTATTTAAATTTGATATTATTCAAATTGTGTTCGTTTAAATTTGATAATGTTTAAATTTGACATTATTTAAATTTGATATTATTTCTCTATGAGCATTTACATTAAAATTTTCCTGTATGAAGAAGAGAAATATTTAACTAACATGACAGTTGTCTGTAGACCACACGCCATTAGTTTGATTACTCATACTATTTGGAAAAATATTAATTTTGAATAATAAAAAGGACAAAAAAAAGCATCCTTAATGCTAAAATTACATTTTTGTCAACAAGTTTTAAGTTTCTCTCTCTCTGATTTTTTTTCTTTTGATAAAAGTTAATTTTAAGTTTTATTATTTAATTTTTGAACTTTACTTCTGCTTTTTTCCGTAATTGAATTTAATTCTTGTTTTTAATTTTTTTTAACTTCATATTAGCATCATTGTTTTTATCAATTTTATTGTAAAATTTAAATCCTTTTCCTCAAATATGTTAGTAATTATTTATGATGAATGTATTGTTAACGTGAAGTTTAAGCACAAACATAGCTATGCTTCAAGGTTTACTTTCAATGTGAAGACATTTTGTATAACATTTATTTAAATTCTTATAACGTATACTTGAGTTCTTATAACATCTACTTAAATACTTATAACATATACTTGAATACTTGGAGAAATTTGTATTAGATATTTCAAGAATGCCAATTGCGATATGTACAGTTGTAAATGTGCGTATGCATCTTTAAGTTTTTGAAATTACTTTTTTAAAAATAAAAATGAGAAATGTATAACTAGCAATATTTATTCTAGTGGATGAATTTAAAGAATCATATCGAATTTCATCGTATCACAATTCTACTGATACATGTTATCATATCATTGATATGCAATCAAATAACAATATCCATTATAAATTGTCCATTATAAAAAAAAA
>NW_018108322.1:130265-134762 GCF_000183805.2 Loa loa | reverse complement strand
AAAAAAAAAAAAAAAGAAAGAGAAAGAAAAGAAAAAAAATGAAGCGGAAAGGATTCATTTGTGAAAAATACTTCTTGTTCAGCAAATTTTAATCTAACTTCATTTCTTTCCTTACTTTTTCTTTTTCTTTCCCAAAATAAATTCCACAAGTTGCTTCATTTAAATTTAACAAAGATATACCAAATGTACTTCACAATTGAATCATTCCTTTCTATCACGCGTTTTCATTTTTTTTATTTTATTTTTAAACTTATTTTAAATATTTAATATATATACTTTTTTCTGAATTTATTTTTAAACATTTAATACATTTAATATATGTACTTTATATACTTTCGTAAGGAAATTTTAAATTTATTAAAAATTATAGGAAAAAAATTAAAAAAAATAGGAAAAAGGAACGAAAGAATGAAAAATCATTTTATAATGAAATTTATTGAAAGTATTGTTGACTTAATTCATTTCTAAATATTTAACTAAAACAGGTTCAATTGCGCTTCTCAAATACTAAACTATCTGTTCAAATTTCCTCTTTCCCCATCTCCACCCAACCCATCATCAAATATCTGTATAATTTATTTGTCGAACGCGCATCTAACATTATTTATTTTTCTAACTATTGCTGTCCCAAATAATAATATGTGCAATACTTCTTCTATCTTATCATTTCCTTAATTAATAAATTACCTGTTCCTCTTTTTTCTTTTCGTTAATTAAACTTCCTTCGTTTCATCACTTTTTTATTTTTCATTTGCTTACAATATTAGCTAATTACAAATATAACCATATTATTTAATTGTTCATGTTGAAATAATTATTTGATCATTTTTCATTGCGATAAATTTATGGAATACATTTCCAATATACTACCTGATCTATTTGGACGTAATGGAAGTGACACGTCAAATGATATCAAACCAATCAAATGTCTACTAATACATTCCAAAATAAAATTAAACGATCAAATAAAATTATTTTAATCTCATTTTGGGCATTTTGTTAGATCGTTTAATGATGATTTCAAACAAATGCGATTATATAAAATATCTTCTCTTTTTCTTTTCGAAATCTAACTTTGAAAAATTAAAAGTCAGTCTTTTTTCCTTCTCTCTCTTCTTTTTTTTTTTTAAATTTGCAGAGAGATGATTTAATTTCTTTCTTTTTCTGTATTCCACAAATTGTATCTAATTTCCATGGAGTCTGGTAAGAAATGATATGACGAGAATAAAAAAGTGCGACAGAAGCGACAATGATGACAAGAGAAATGACGAGAAAATCTTTCAACAAATACTTTTTTTTTATTGTAGCATTTCTCTATTAATTATATTTCTGTCCATGAAAATATTTAAACAATTTATGTTTTCATTTTCTTTCCTTCTTTGTTTTTTGAAATTAATTTGAATCTTTCATTTTATGATTTCTAATTTGTTAGTTAAATGAAAAGGTCTTAACTGATCGAAAAGGTCTTAACTGGTCCAATAATAGTTTTGGGAATTGAAAAATAAAACTGAAAAGTTGAAATAAAAGCTTTTGATAATTAAATTATTGCAAAATTTGTTGACCCAAAAAAAAATCCAAATTTTTTGAAAAAAGTCAAAAATTAATACGTACAATACAAGTTGGTTTATTTTAATAATTAAAAAAAAAGTGTAAAATTCAATCAATCAATAAAACCAACCATATATTAAATACATTAACTAAATTTATATCCAATTTTTTTGTCTTTTATACTCAAAACAAACTGAATACTGTATTTCATTACTTGTACGATGCGTATTGTTATTTGATGAA
The DNA here is from genome assembly GCF_000183805.2 of Loa loa. Classification (NCBI taxonomy): domain Eukaryota; kingdom Metazoa; phylum Nematoda; class Chromadorea; order Rhabditida; family Onchocercidae; genus Loa; species Loa loa. The sequence goes on along the minus strand of NW_018108322.1, from coordinate 132,971 downwards.
ATTAATATTTTCATGTAAAATTTTGATTTTTTTTTCTTTTCAGGTGCCTCAAAGTATCTTTTATACGGGTTTTCACTAGCTCATCCTCGCTGTCTCTCTCTCTCTTTTTTCTCCCTCTCTTTCCTTCTGTCACATTTATCAAATGTTCGAATATTAATAATAATAATAACAACACTAATAATAATAATAATAATAACAATAATAAAAAGAGCGATACGTACTGAATGACAAATGCGCCGTTATGACAAGTTCCAGCGAAGGCGAAATACTTCAAACATGTCAGATTATCCGAGAACGATGGAAAATCGTAAGTATTATTATGATTATTTTTTAGAAATAAAAAAAATTCGATCTAAATTTTAATTATTCTATTTAATTCATTTATCAATTAAATTTTCGATATTGGAGTGATTTTTTAATTCAAAAAGTTGACACAAAATTTTCATTTAATGTTTTGATAATAATAATGTCATAGCCTTATGTCTTAGCATTTTAGCTTTTCAAAAATTATGCCTTATTTCATATATATGATGAAAACTTGCAAATATTTCTTCAACAATTTAATTAATTATAAAATTTCAGAGTTTAGTAATTTATTATAAAATTTCAATAGCTTAAAAAGCATTTGTAAAAAAGAGTAGTTAAAAATGGATAGATAATAGTTATAGATGTATGATTTATAGAAGATGAAAATTGGAGGTGGCGGCTTTGGCGAAATTTACGAAGCTATCGATTTGCAAAATCACAATGAAAGGGTAGCTATGAAGGTTGAATCTAGTAAAGCTACCAAGCAAGTACTTAAAATGGAAGTTGCCGTACTAAGAAGACTTCAAGGTTATTATTAATTAAGTCATTTTTCTCTTTTTCTCTTTTTTCCTACAGGGTTATCATAAAACTTCAAATAAATGGAAAGATTTTAAAATTTGAAGTTGAAAAAAAAACAGAGAAATTTATGAGCGTAATATTTAAAAAATTAACTTAAACTTAATTTTAAAATAAATTAAACTTGTATCAGAGATAAGAAAATAAAATGCTAAGATAAAGCCAGAAAATTTAACAATGTAAAATAATTAAATAATTATAATTCCTTCGGGTATATACTATTTCCAATCCGGTTTACAGGGAAGATGCATGCATGTAAATTTTACGGGTGTGGGCGAAACGACAAATTTAATTATTTGGTAATGAGCTTACAAGGTAAGAATTTAGCCGATCTACGTCGTGAATCACCCAAGCAGTCATTTTCCTTGTCAACAGCAATCCGTATTGGATTACAAATTCTGAATGCTATCCGGGAAATACATTCCATCGGATTTTTACATCGTGATATCAAGCCTGTTGGTTTTTTTTTTTAATAAAATGAAATATGTTAACTAATATGTTTCAAATTTTTGAATAAATATTTTTATAAAATTGATATAATTTTTGTATTGAAAGATGATCGAATAGTCTGATCATAATAAAACTTTCCGAAAATTTAAATAAATTTGTTGTCATTGTCACATATAACTTTGTTTATTGGCCATATTTGACAAATTGATATTAACTGATTAAATTTTTAGTCAAATTTTGCAATGGGCCGAACGAATGCAACATGTAAAATGATTTTTATGCTTGATTTTGGTCTTGCACGACAATATCTCAATGCAAAGGGTGAAATTCGAAGTCCAAGAAGTGCGGCTGGTTTCCGAGGTACCGTACGATATGCTGCTGTTTCGGCTCACAGAAATAAGGTAAAAATTAATTCAATCTATACTTCTCTCTCTCTTTTAACATTTTTCAAATATTTCTTGTTTTTTGTCCCAGAAATAAATGATCCTAAAGTAAAGGCAATAAGGAATAATAATATTGATAATAAAGGATCAAGATATTAGACCATTGTTTTACTGTAGTTTGATGTTGTTGAATTAGAAGTTAAGATAAGGTTAGAATTGAAAAAAAAAGTTTTATTTTAAAATAGTTTGAGATTTTTATTCAAAAAAAGGGGAAAATTTTGTTTCAATTCTACTACTTTCCTATATATTTCAATTTTTTGTTATGCAAAAAATTTTTTGCAGTTAAATTTATAAAAATACAAATTAATACAAATTTTCAATAATTTCAAGCATTTTTTAGGAAATGGGACGACAAGATGACCTATGGTCATTGTTTTATATGTTAGTCGAATTTTTGCAGGGTTCATTACCTTGGAGGAAGATTAAGGTAAAAATTATGTTTTAATTTAGAAAGTTTTTTCGTTCTCAACAATTTCACAAATTTCTCTGCAATATTAGAATGAATTTTGTAAAAATCTAAATAAGCAGTCAATTATTTGGATTGGAAATGAAATAAATAATTGGGAAGGAAAAAACCGGCAGTATTTTAATATATATCATACGATGTATTAGCGAAAAAAAAAATTCATCAATCAAATAATGATTGATGAATTTTTCATCTTCAAAAAAAAAAATTTGCAAATAACAAATTTCCTTTCTAAATTATAAATTTAAATTTGTGAGAAAAAAAAAGGAAGAAATCGGTGGATATCCTACATCTTTTAAAGTTTTTTTTTTTATTTTTAACCCAACCACTTGTTGTCGTTGATGTTGATTAATTCTGATAAAACTTTAAAAAAAAAATAATAAAATTTCTATCTTACTTTTTGTTTATGCTCTTTTTCTCTAAACCAAACGCTAATATTTTAAGAAATACTGCTTCTCTTCTTTT
>NW_018108322.1:114844-129947 GCF_000183805.2 Loa loa | reverse complement strand
AAACCAAACGACTAATATTTTAAAGTAAATACTGCTTCTCTTCTTTTCAAAAAAANAAAAAAAAAAGGGAAAGAATTAAATATCAGGTGAAAAAATTGTTTGGTTGAATAGAAAACGAAAATACAGCTGTTCAGTAATTTCGTAACTAATTTTTCATTCATCAATTCTTCATCTTTTTTTCTTCCAAATTTTCATCCCTTAGTATTTTGATAAATTTTGATAATTATTCTTTATAAGCTAAAAAAAAGGAAAAATTGTTTTTCGTTTTAAATTATCAAATAATTTATTGATAAATAGATTATTTGATAAAGGAAAAGGTGAAAAATAATTTCATAGTTTGATGTTTATGCATTTATTTCAATTATAATTGTGTAAACAAGCTTTGATTTATATCAGCTGATCTAGAAATTTCAGATCAGCTGATGTAAAATCATCTGATTTGTGACAAAAATAATCACTACTCCATCTCAAATAAACAACTAAAATATGACAGGAAAATGAAGAATGAGATGGAATAAAAGAAAGATGAAGAAGAAGGTGAAAAAAAAACAAACCTGCAGAAATAAAGAAAATATCAGACGAAAGTTGAATGTATGAATAAAATATGAAAACCATAATAAACTTGTATTCATCAATTTATTCAAATTTCATAAATATATTAATCAGAGCAAATATGAACAAAGGTGGAGAGAGAGGGAAATAATGATATATCTCTTGTCATAATGAATTATGTTAGTAAGAAGAGGGAACGAATTATATTTCAATCATTTTTGAATTCATTCTATCTTTTTTATTCTTTAATAAAACCAAATTTAATTCATTCAAATTTTACAAATTTATTAATTAAAATAGATTTGATTAGTAAAATGAAAATAGTGATATTTTCTATCATCTATTAATGATTATCAAAATGATATCATTATTATACAAATGATGTGACAACTTAATGTATTAGAATAGAGACTTGTAATATTGTTGATAACATCAGTTGCTTTAGAGTAGAATAATCTGTTGTACTGTTGTACTTCCTGCTTTGAATAATTCTAAATTAACAATTTTCTCATATATCAGCTAAATAATAAATTTTCGGCTTACGGTAATTATTGCTCAAAATTGACATTCAAATTGCAGCAAAATGATTAAACGAATCTAAATTGGCATGGATAATCTCTTTGAACAGATGTTATTTGCATAATACTCTAAGCTTATTTAAGCTTCATATTTCCTTTTTACTTTCCTTTTTCTTCTTTCCTTAATCAAAAATGATTTTCATTGAAAAGAAATGAAAATGCAAAGCATGATAACATGATAAATCGCGTTCTATTAATAATATAATTAGCATTTTTAATTAATATTGGGAATATTTTGAAATATTTGGCCTAAAATGAGTTTCCAAAATAGTACTGATGTTTTATAATATAATGAAATTAACAAATTTAACATTAAGGAATTGCAATGATTAGAATGAAGCAAAAAAAAGGTAGAAATATGTTAAAGTATAAATTAAACATGGTGACATTTGTTGTATTCAATTTATTAATTAATTACCTAGATTAATTAATAAAGTTATTAGTGTTCTAATAATTTATGAGATTTTTTCAGGATAAAGAAGAAGTGGGTCGGATGAAGGAAGAAATGAATTTAGATGTATTATTAGATGGTTGTCCAAGAGAATTGTATGACTTTGCGGCATATTTGAAAACACTTGGTTATGCGGATGAACCTAGTTATGGATTATTGGAAAATAATCTACGAAATATTATTACCCGGTAAAAATTTACTATCATTTTAAGCGTTTTCTTTTTTCTTTTCTTGGAAATCTAAAAACAAAACAAAAACAATTAGCTTTTTTTAATTAGTTTAATTGGTCCTTTTTTTTTTGATTAGCTAATAATGTATGTTTTAGGCATGGTATAAGTGCTGAAGAACCGTATGATTGGGAAATTAATTATGAAAATCTTGGCCCAAAAGTTCGCTTAAATGGTTTGTTATTTATTACTTTTCACATATAATTCAATTCCGGGAATTTGCATTCACAATTTTTTTTTTACTTTAATGTTTGCAAAAAAAAAAGAAACATATAGCAATTCTTTTTAGGTATTTAAACTCATTCTTCTATTTCATAAAGTCACTTTAACAATTTGATCTTTTTCTTTTAATTAATTAATTTATTATTCTAAAATAAAGAGTATATGTTATACATATCATATCTATGTGTACTGAGAAAAACTAATTCCCTTATAATACTGTAATGCATGAAGTATAAGAGAAAAATGTAATATCTAAAACGTTTAATTATTTTCAGGTGCAATTCCAACACGAAATCGTTCACATACAACTGCATTGAAAGATCGTTTAATCGAGGATAAGAATAGGTAAACAATTTCCGATTCATCTTCTTATCCGGAACTCATGCAAAGATCAGATAGCAAGAGATATTTTTATATTACTTAATAAACATATCAGCCAAATTCATAGATGTATAGTAGTTGCCGTACTTCATCTTAACCTTTTCTTGTGATTTTTCTTCTATTTTATCAAACAACATTTATGGGCACTGACAATATGATTTATGAGATGAATTACTGGAAAATTAATCAATATTTCGTTCAGCAATCATCTATATTCATATACTTTGGTCGATTAGATTGACATTTCATTTTTTTTTTATCATTGTATTCACTAAAATCTAACATTTTCTTTAAAATCTTTCAGTGAAATCTTTTTTGACATTATTTGCAAATATTTGAGATATCAATCTTGTTGGATTTTAAGAAAAGAAAAATCACATTTATTCAACAAAAGATTATCCAATTTTATTGAAACGATTCATCATGCATAAAACTAATACCATATGAATGCTTTTAGATTCTTTTCATAAGCGCTTTTTTAACAATTATATGGATCATTTGAAGAATACATATGTTACATTTTAGCATTTTCGACAAAAATTATACAAATTTAAGTATAACAATCGATAAACAAAATAAGGCAAAATCCGATCGTGTTTAATTTTAGAGGATTGGATACTCAGGCACCAATTACAATGGGTGAAGAGGATGATGACCATGATCAAACTGGTCATCATATCAAACATTCTTCTACTGCAGAAAGAGATGCACACGATAAACCTAAATACAAACGGCAAGAATTCATGAGGTATATTAAATCTCGAATTTTAAATTTAATTTCTGAGTGATCAGAAAAACAGTTCACCAAGTGAAAAATGTTTTTTTTTCTCATCGTCTCTTAAATAATTTGGTAATTAAAATAAAAAAAAACGTTAACCGTTTATTAAATCCTATACATGATACCTTATCAAATCTTCCGTTAATATTGTATCTTCTCTTCCTATTTTTCATATGTTGATTTGTTTCTTATTTATATGCTAATACCATGCAAAATAAAAACGATTAAAAAGAACCCATCAATGTTTGATCTTTGATCATAAAAAGCCTTTCAATGTTTGATCTTTCATTATATATGTAATTTTAAAAAAAAGAAATTTTTCAGGCCTAAATATGGTGCTGTGAATTTTGACGTAATAGATGCAGTAAATGCAAGGTTAGCTGCTGCGGCATCAACTAGTGGTACTGCTGATATATTTAGTAAGCTACAAATTGAAACATCACTTGATAATGCAGAAAAGAAAATCGGCGATGTTGAGGTTTCTTCTTGTTCGTGTTTTTTTCTAACCTCATTAAATTTCTAATTAACCACAAAATTATCACATAATTATCATCGATAGATTAGATAATATTGAATAGAAATATTTTAAATAATTTACTTATGTAGAAATTGTTTGAAATGATTTGATTTAATTAGAAATGAAAAATTGATTTGTTGTAATAATGCATTATTTATTTACAGGTAACATTTCATATACCGCTTAATAATTCAAAAACAATCCAGGAGAAATCAAATCGAGCACACCAAAAACGACATAAGACGGTACCACCAAATACCGTTGAAAAAAGCATAAAGAGCAACCGTTCATTAACAGTAATCGTTGCAATCATTCACTTTTTTTTTTTTAAATTTTTAAAGAATTAGGGAGTAAAATTATTTAAGAGATATTCTCATTCTCATATCTCACATTATATTACATATTGGTAATATTTCCGGAATTCAGAATACTAGAAATAACTCTACATATGTTATCATATATATTTATCATATTCATCTGATATCTCAATTATGAAAGTATTATATTGATTCTGTAAGTATTCCTACATTAATTCTAGCGATCATTCAATTCACTTCGACACAGCAAGGTTTTTTCATCAATTTTTGAGTGCGTTTATTTCAATTTTTTTTTTGATGAAATTCATTTTTCTTTTTTTGTCAAGTGTTAGAAAAAAAAAGTTCTGAAATTTTCTCATTGTATTTTGTAATTTCTTTGTCGCTTTGGTATGAAATAGAATTAAATAGCATAGTTGCTGGTTTTGTTCTGTTTGATGTGTTTGTCAAAGTTATCTTTTTTTTGCTTAAGCTTTTCTTTTTTTGCTTAATCCTAATATTGCGAAAGGAAAAAGAAAGTCTCCGGAAGATTTTCCTTTTTTCTTAATTTTTGGATTTTTTTAATTTAAAATTTTTGAATGTAAGCGTAGAAATAATTTAAACCTGAAAATTAACATTTGAAATAGCATCAAACCTAATTTCATCATCATTTGTTATTCATCAAGCACTAATGCTTGATTTATTTTACATTCTTGTTATATTTTATTTACATCAACTTAAGGTTGCTAGGATTTTTTTCTTTTGTTTTAGTGAAAACTAATGAGTTCTAACCAATATGTGATTAACCTATGATCTGTATCAGCTGATATATTGCCTACTTATTAATGCAGCTTTTATTCCATATGCATGAAGTAATGATGAAATAATGAGATCTGTTTGATAGTTTTTTTAATCTTTTTTTAAATATATCATCTTATAGTAACATGATTTTTTTTTAACTTTATTTTCGATCCTATTCTATCAGTATCACCAACAATCCTGGATCATACTTATCAATTAGTCTGATGATTCATTGTCACAACAATATTGTCACCTTAGTCATAAAAGGATATAAAACATTAAAGACAATTGCTTTTTTAAAAATAGCTTATTATTATCATTTCTGCAGTCAACTTTTTTTTTGTTTACGCTATTCTATTTCAATGTATTAGTTTAATTGTAAATTTCTTTTAGCTTTTTTATTTTTGAAAAATGATTTGAAGGATGTTTACTCGCAATCTTTGAAAATTTTTCTTTTCATTCCTTAAATTTCGTAAAAATTCTTATAGCTTTCGAACGGGAAACGGTATAGCAAAAAACTAAATGATGCGCCGTCAGTGGCTGAGCAAACATATGCGCAAGCGGATTCAGAAACCGGCGCTAGCAGCCATCTGAAAGCACCAACAATTATCAGTCGATGGCACGGTATGTATGTCTGTATGTATATGTGTGTATCTATGTGTATGTATGTATATGTTTATATATATATATGTGTGTGTGTGTGTGTGTGTGTGTGTGAGTGTGTGTGTGTGTATTTTTTAGGGATTATTATTTCACTAACAAATGAAGCCATATTAATTACCAGAAACAAGTAGAAAAAAAAGCAATAGGAGATTGATATTATCATTAAGGGACGACCGAAAATTGCTACTTTTAAGTATTTCAATCTTTTTAATTAGTAGAATTTTCGTTTTTCAATAATTTCAATTATAATTACAATTATTCTAGAATAATTATAATTATAATTGAAATTACTGAAAAACTTATCATGATGATAAGCTCTGGTAGAATAATTATCAATCGTATATGATATTTGCGTGATTTTATAAGAAATATTTTGCCCCAGAAATCTTCAATTCTCTTCCGGTTCATACGAATTTAATAATGAGAAGAAATGGACAAAAGGGAAGAAAAAGAAGAATAATCTCTTATCCAGATGGCAAAATTAAATAGTTTTTATCTGTCCATTGTAAGATATCTTTATGGAAATCAAAAGAGGGGATATTTGTTCCGGTCATTCCAGAATATCCTTACTTTTCTTTTCTCATTATTTATTCAATTTTATATACTTACTAAAATCATCTCTAATATTCGTTGTTTTTTAGTTTAGTTAATAAAAAAAAATTGTCACCAACACTTTTTTCTTTGTCAAGGAAGAAAAAGATGAATTCTAATTTGTTTCTTAGTTTTTTTCCCAAAATTTATATTTTTGTTCTATTTAATTACTATTTATTTTTTCCAGGCTCATTTGATGAGTCCTACGGTGATGGTGAAGCGGTGACAAATGTCGACTGTTTGCGCGTGGAAAAATCAGATAATAGTGGAAGTAAATACTCACCGCTGACTGGAAGGCATTGTTCAACAGCTGTACCACCACTTTGTTTGTTCATATTCGTTTTTTTTTAATTCGTCTGAAATTTAAATTCTTGCCCTTTTGAAAAAAATAATGAAGAAAAATGTTTTAGTAAATGGACAGAGATATTTTTTTTCTAAATTAAAATTTAAAATTTTCAATATTTTTCAGTTTATTATCATTACAGCACGATCCAGTGTACATAATACTGATGCAAAAAATGGTAAGCAAACACCGGTTACCACAAATTCTAATTTGTCTCCATACAATGTTCGTTTATCTACTACAGTATCAACACCAGAACCAGCTCTAATCTCAGCATTACCTTCTGTAACACCTTCATTATCACCACAAATAGCCGTAACTCCTCCCGTTGCTCGGGCATTATTTACCACTCCTCAAACAATTCCACCAACAAAAACAGCCTTTCAACCATTGTTACATGCAATGGCACCAACCAGTTCAACTGTTCAATCAGCATCTGCTTCATTAATGATGCATTTCAAAAATCTTGTAAATGTAAGTTCATTAATATCATCCTGATGTAATGAATGCATTCTGGTAAAGTGAATTAGTTTCCACAATGTAACATCAAAGTCGTTTCCATTCTAAATTTGGTTAATTAAACAATATTAGCATAGCATAATCATTAAGAATTGCAAAATATAAATTAACACGTTAAGCTAAGCTATGTTCAATAACATTGCCATAAGATAAATTTCAAAGATCAATCCAGAGAATAAAAGAAAGGAAGAATGTTATCCTGTTATGCATATCCTTCAAGAATTGATTTTACGATTACAAGAATTAGCTGCTTTATGTATCTTTCAAAGTTTACAAGAATTACGATTACAAAAATTTTACGATTATATGAATTACGATTACAAGAATACGATTACAAGAATTACGATTACAAGAATATGATTACAAGAATTTTACGATTACAAAAATTCGATGATTGCAAGAATTCTGCAATTACAAAAATTAGATTGCAAGAATGTACGATTACAAAAATAGAAGAATGTTAGCGCACATTAATGTAGCGCTAAGGTCCATTGAGCGCACATGGTCTGTCCAATGCACAATCACAGAGAAATCATATCCATAGAGGAATAATTTGTAGAGAATGAAATCTTAGTCATGATTGCGATTTAACTTGATACATTCTAAGTACATCATAGCAGATGAACTAATGAACCCTCATATTTTTTTTTTTTGTATTGTGGAAGTTCTTTAGCATTTTTTCGTGGCACCTGGACAGATTCATAATTATTATCATCCAGCAGTGACAGATGCATTTTGCAGATAATGAAATGTTTTTGTTTCTTTTGACGTTTCAGTCTTCTTATCATGCAATAGCTCGATGATATTTCACCTTTTCCAAAATTAGTCAACCAGAAATCAAAGTTAACATTTCATTACAATTTTTAAATGTTATCTTACAGACATTTAATTCATTTGCAAATGGCAGTGGCGCTACTGATACAACATCCAAAAATTCTCATCGTCTGGAAAGAACCAAACGTTTTTCATTCGATAATGCAATTCCATTACAATTTCAAAATTCTGCTAAACAATTTACCAATGATCATAACAGCAGGAACAATGAACCTACTCCTATTACGACGTTAAATGATTCGAAGGTTAAGGTTAGCACTTTATTACAACTAACGAAATTTTTCATCAGATCATATTTTGCTTAAGCTTATTCCTATTTTACTTTTTTTAAATCATGAATAGGAAATAAGATGGTCTCGATAGAACTGTTCATTGTTTTCTTCTTCTTTTTTAAATTTACTATTTTCAGATAAATACTAAAAGCAATAATAACAATAATACTGACCAAGAAAAAGAATTGCGAAGACAACGACGTTTGCGAAGGCGATCTGTATGTCAAGAAATGTTCCCAATTAATGAGGTTATCATTTTTCAAAGAAAATATGAGAATACTTTATGAACTCCATTATCAATCTTATTGATAATTATTTGTTTAGTCGATATGGAAAAGTTCAATACAAGATCCTGAAACAAGTGATCAAACTGGAAATATTGATGGAACAGCAAAGGTAGTTAAGAAAAGTACCAGTGAAAAACATCTTTTTAATAATGGTATCGAAGTGCCAACATCATCCGATGGGAAAAATCAAGTTATTGAAGACACTAAGTGGCATATACTTAACTTGAGGTGATTTAATCTTCAACAATTTTTAATTATTCCAATTCTTAATTACAACTTTGAATTTAAACTATGCAGCGAATTGAAAGTGAATTTAATATTCTTCGCTTTCCTATTATTAGTCTTACACTACTCGTTATCTTATATTAAATGATATCTTTATTGATAACTGCATTATTCTTAATCATTTAAATAGATTTCAAGAATACTTGGAATATTAAAGGGATATATTTCATCATCACTTGGGTAGAATGTTGCAATTTTAACATTAATTGATAAATTTAATAATAACAACCATATTTAATATATTTTATATTTGTTTATTATGATACGTAACGATTGATATTTTAGACGGAAAAGATATCAATTTCTTGGATTAACACCATCACCACCACGTACAGCTATGCAATCCTGAAAATTTAATTCAGCGAATATTCTGTTTCGTATATTCAATTTTTATATAATTCTGAAATATTAGTTATTTCCGGTTGTAGCTTTTTCCGGTTGCATGTACAACATTTTTTGTTTTTTTTTTTTAAAGCTATTTGGTTAATCTGATGATGCATTTGATTATTCGTTAATTATGAAGAATTTATATAACAACAAAATTCTAGATGATTAATAATAAGAGGAATAATCCGAATTTATTAGAATATTTATAAATTCATGTAAAATAGCCATACAATTGCACTTTTCTTTTATTTTTCCTCTTAATATCAATTAGTATTTAGAAATTGCTTATCGATAAAAGAATTCGAAATGTCGTTGAAAAATTTACAAGATAATTTTTAATTTTAATATTTATTCTATAAGTATTCGTAAGCTCATTTTGGATATTTAAAATAATTTGTTTTTTCCTTCAGAAAGAATAAATTTTATTCATCGAAAATAATCGAAAAATTTCCTATTTGAGAATCATTTCTGATGCAATTATTAAAATGCTCAAATGCATTTTTCTCTGCTCATACAACATGATATGTATTATCGTATTACTTTTTTACTGTTTATTTGGCAAGGATAAGCATTAAGACGAGTTTTTTTTTTTTTTGATACTTCATTTTTATAATGATAATTTATTACAATTAATAAATGAAACTATCAGGTGAAAATGATCATCCATTGATAATTTATTCCCTTTTTCTAGTCATTTTGTTTGCAGTACTTTGATGTGTATCATTGCAATTCTTTTTTTTCTTTACTTTTTTTCTGTACAAATATCTTGAAATGACCTTTAACATATGGCGTAATAATTTTTCATTGAAAGGAGAAAGTAATCATTACTTATGATAGTGTTATTTAATTATGCAAAATAAAACAACGATGAACTATGTAATGAACATAAAGCGTTTTAACAATATAATTGACCTAATTTTTTGTTTGTTAAACAATTTTTAAACAATAAAATAATTTCAGTAGTTTTTTTCCTTCTATTACATTGAAAAATAAGCAAATTAAAATTAAATGCAGAATTTATCTCTTAATAATTCATTTTATAATACTAATACAAACATTGAAAAATTAAATTTGGAGAGAATAAAATTAAAATTAGGGGAAGAAGGGATTTGTTGAGTTAACGGAGAAACAGTGAATTTCATTTATGATTAATAAAAAGTTTATCAGAAATGATCAAAGCTTATGAACAAATATTTTCGTCGTCTTATAAAATGATCAAATATTTTCGTTGGCTTATAAAATGATCAAAGCTTACGACTGAGTTTCATGAATCATTGTTATTCATTTTATCTGATTACCATAATTTTGAAATCGTTCCACCTTACTCATTTTTTCAAGTTATTTCATTATTCACTAACAATTTGATAACATTGAATATGAGGTTATGATTTCAGTTTGTTGCATTTGTCGTCAATTTGAAATTGATTTGTAGATAGCAACTGAGGTCAACTTTGACCGATTGTGTGATTTTGTGACAATACTAGTAGAATAAGGACTTATTGTAGCTGCACACAAATGATCGATAAGATTGGCAAGTAGTATCGTCCATGCGCGACATGAACCAGGAAAACTACGTATACAATTCTGAATTTTAAAGAAGAATTATCATTTTCATTTTATAATTTCACTGAGACATCAAATTACTGTAAACTAAAAATTCAATGCAAAAGTGAATTATTTTATAAAATAAAAAATAAATTTTGAAGAAGTTAAATTTTACGCCATCTACTTCTCAAACAACGTCATTGTTAATACATTGAAATACGAAATTAATATAATTAATCATTTCAATAAAATTTCAAAATAAAAAGAAATGCAAAGTTTATTTGAAATCGTAAAACTTAACTCGTGCTTAGTATGAAGCGAAAAGTTCACGTAAATTTGCATCGTATTTTTGCACGTTATGCTTTGAAACAATAATAAATTTCAGTTTTTTTTCTCTTCTACGAAAAAAAAAAATAAAATTTTAACCTGATTTTAAATTTTTTATAATTTAACAAAGTTTGTAAAAACAAATTCAATTCTTTTGATTTAATATTCAATAACAAAGAGTTGAAAATTCAAATTGACCTGTACAACCAAAGCATCGATCAATTCTTCACCCAAATTATCCCAAAGTTTTCGTTGAAAACCATATTTTGTTAAATTAAAATGACATAAACCTAAAGTAAAAAATTAGTAGAACTATGATTAAATATAAATATTTCCTATTATATGATGAAGAGTTTTTCGATAGATTTCAAATTTTGTCACTTTTTTTTTTGATTAATTTATAAAATCGACAAATTAAAATTTAACCAATTTTATTAATATGTTTAAAGATATCATCAGAATCTGTCTCAAATGATTGAATAATTTGACTGATTAATGATACGATAAAATGTGAATGATCATGTAATGTTGCAATTGTACGACGTTCACTTATACCATTAACAAATGCCGCATTATAAAAGATATCACGAAGTATTTTATTTTTCTGCAAAAGAATATGACAAATGAAATATGTTAATATTTAAAGAAAAAGTAATTTTTTTATTAAATTATAAATAAAATGTGAAAATTTTTGTCAAATCATTGTAAAAATTTGAAAAGAAAAGAACAAAAAAAAGAATAAAATTTTATAAATGCCTCATTTAGACGATTGAAAACTCCTCCAATGATACCACTAATACCGCAACATGTAGAATGAGGTGTTTTGCATAATTTACTCCATGTAACTTTTAAAGCAAGAGTTTGCTGATAAATTAAGCCCCATTTATTTGTCTGAAAACATCAGGAAATATTTTGAAAAAAAGACAAAAAATTAAATACTAGAAATGAAATTTAGCAAAATGTAAATGTTTCTCCATCACACAAGTTTTTTCTTTGTATGATGGAAAAAATTTTTTTGAAATCTATAAAATATTTAATTTTAGGAAAATTTTTCTTTTTAGGAATGTTTGATTTTTTTTATAAAATATTTAATTTTTTTTTTATTTTTTGATTGCCGAAAAGATTATTATATATTTCTTTTTGCTTAAACTTATATATTATTTGACTAAAGATTGAAAACGACGAATGTATGTGCATACGCCAATGTAACGAAGATTTGGTACGGATCCGTAAGGGTTTGTTTGAAAAACGGAAACGGAAAGTTGACTACTGTTTCCTTTGCTCCATGATGAATGTGACATAAATTTATCATTCATTAACTGTACAGGTGTGAATGTTTTTTGTAGTGCTAAATTCTTTTTCCGATTTCTTTTCAGTTTTCCCTGTAAAATAGAGACGCAAAAAGTCTTTGAGTAACAATCAAAAATTTTATCATAAACTTTCAACAAATTGAAAATAAAGTTTTGATTCCCAAAAATAAAAAGTCTTTAACTTTTAGAAAGTTTGCAAAAACTTTTTAAATTTCAAAGTTACAATTTGTCAAATTCAAAACATTTGAAATTAACAATTTAAAACATATTCAATAAATGTTCAGAGATTAATAAGTTTTACATAAATTACTAACACTTGCAAAAAAAAAAAAAAAAATTACCAACAATGTCTTTTTTTGAAATATTGTGATATCATTTTGTTAATACTAAGGCTAAGCAATAAGTTAATTCATTTCGTAGAAATTTCATATTACATATTAAAATTTGTACCTTATCATCGGTAGCATTTTGTTTAGATTTGTTGGTAAATCGAGCAGCAACAATCATCCAAAAGCTTATCAATGTACAATAAAATTGTACTAAAATATGCTGATATGCTAGGAATTGTTAATTTAATTTTAATCACATAAAAATCAATAATTCATTGGAAAAATAATTCTTTAATGGATAGTTCCATTTAAAAATGTGCATTTTTTTTTGATTTTAAAGCGAGGAAATGTTATTGTAAATTCAAATGAGACGAATTGAAAATAAAGGCTTGTAAGCCTTATTTGGCTTGCAATGCTGTGGCCATTAGCATGCTAAACATAATAATTTACATCTTTTATGGATGATTGAAAAATTATTTATTCCAGTACCACAAATGTTCGCCAAAAAAAAAAAAAAAAAGAAATGAATTAACTTGTAAGAAATATTTAGATGATAATTAAAATTAAATTCCAATATAGATAATAAACAGAAAGGCGGCATATGAGTACCAT
Source organism: Loa loa (assembly GCF_000183805.2). Classification (NCBI taxonomy): domain Eukaryota; kingdom Metazoa; phylum Nematoda; class Chromadorea; order Rhabditida; family Onchocercidae; genus Loa; species Loa loa. Next base: position 116,843 of record NW_018108322.1, on the reverse strand, counting down.
CTGGCAAATTGATAATTTAAACTTAATTACATAAAAATTCGAATTATTCCAATAATTTATTGGAAAAACGATTTTTCAATTATGCATAGATAAGGATTTAATAAAGAACTTTCTTGAACAATAAGTTTATTTTAAATGAAGTTTTGTTTAAAAAAAAGAAAAAACTACAACATACAGTTAGTCAGAAATGGTTGAAGTGAAATTTAAAAAAATTGGCAAAACTTACGAAGTTTTATTAATTATCATTTAAGAAAAGAGACTATCACAAGAAAAAATATATTTTGAAAATTTATTAAACGCAATTTTATGATAAATCCGATTTAATCGTAAAAACTAATCTATTAATGTTTCTTTTTTCTTTTTGTCTTAACAAATGAGTGTTTTTTGTTAGATGGTTAATTAGTTTTAAAAGAAATTTTATGGAAAATCTGATTGAATAGTAGAAATTAATTTATTTATTTTATGAATATTTGTTAATTAATCATTTGATGATTAATTCGTTGCAGCGAAAATATTTGATGCAATTGTTTGTGAAAATTATGAAATTTTAAAATTCCTTGCCAAAAAATTATTGTGAATTTAAAAAAAAAAATAAGAAAAATTTCCTTTAATTTTTTACTGTTTTTATTCATTAAAAAAGTAGTATTTCATTTCAAATATTTCAATCAATCTTCTCTTTGTTACTATTTTCAAACAAGTTTCCATCATAAATCTTTTTATTTCAGTGTTAAAATTTTTGGGGCACAAATGTAGCGAAAATGAATGAATAGTTCGATAGGCTTATCTTATCGTGAAATTGAATCATTTAGTAAAATTTGAAACAGAAAAGGACAAATACACGTGGGTGGTTTTGATTAAAATAGAAAAGAAAGAAATAAGAAGTAAAAGAGTTGGAAAATTATGAGAGATTTAACAGTTGGAGGAAAAATTGCAATCATTAAAATAAGGTACTTCTAATCATCTTTTAAACATCGCTTTTCGCATCATTGATAATCAATTTTTAACACTCATTTTAACATGCAAATATGTCATCTGAAAAATGTTTGTATTAAAAATGTCACAGCAAATTTAAAAGCAAATAATTCATCCAATTAATGTCTATTAATGATTAATTTTTGTATCAAATGTGTAATTTACAAAAACAAATTTTACTAATTCCAGTTCGATTTAATTCATATATCAGAAGCTATTTTGAAATTAGGGTTCATATAGGATGGATATATTAATGTGATGGATGTGAAAGTATAAAATATGAATATTTTAATGGAAAAATACGAAGTTATTCCACTTAAATCTTAATTAAATCACTTCAAGTCGTCATAATCTGATTGAATCAAAATTTTCAAATGACAAAAAAGTGGAATGCAAACTTTTTACTCTCCGGAAAATTATCATATATTTTTGCATTTTCAGTCAAACAAAAAGTATTAAAATATGTAGTACTATGCTAGAAAAGAGAAAAACTTTGTCGCCAAAAAAAGTTATCAAAACTTCCGAATTTACATGCATGAATATTTGAAAATATTACAAATGTAAAAAAAAAATTCAAAAACCAACAAAAAAAATAAGAGAAACCTATAGGTATGTTAATTTAAAAAAAAAAAAAAAACTGGCAAAGATGACAATGAATTTCATAAAGTTATAAAAATAATTTTAAAGTAGAAGTTGGAATTTAAAAAATGTTGAAATGCTTATGAAATTGATTGTAATATTTGCCATTAATAGGAATTAACAAGAAATTTCAGCAAATTATTCCTCTTTTTTTTTCTTTATATACACTCAAAAAGATTCCTCAAGAAATTACATCAAATTACACCAATTTATTTAATTCAATTCATTTAACTCAACAAACCTTGTTATCAATATTTCTGTTTTAATATTCCTTTCTTTTTTTGGAATAAATACTTGAGTAAAATATTTTACAAATTGTCATATCAAAGATTTCCCCAATCTAACTCTTATAGCCATTTTTTTTTTTTGTTTTTTTGGATATGATAAG
>NW_018108322.1:108638-114595 GCF_000183805.2 Loa loa | reverse complement strand
AAATGAAGGGAAAAAAAGATGCGAACAAAATACTTTCCAACAATTTCATGATAAAATTCAAAATAAAAACAAAAAAAAGAAAATTAAATTTATGAAATTATTCGATTTGATTGAAAAAAAAATTAATCAATAATTTGTATCATTTAATATAATATCAGTGCTCGCTAACATTCGGTTCATTTGTAGTTTCAGTATTTTGATTTTTAAAGCAAAAATTAAAATTAATAATTCTTCATAATAATATTAACTTATCCAAGTATTATTGATTGATAAATTGATAATTCTAATAAGGATGTCAACCTTCTAATAACACTTTATTATTTTGTTATCCACTGAAATATTAACATAGCTTAGAAAAAAAGAGAAAAAGCTTTCTCATATTTTAATCACTGATAAGATTGGATGAACAGATTGCTTAAAAATATTTTTTAATCAAATGAATAAATATATTTGTTTACTTCAGAATTTTCAATGGAATGCTTCTAAAGTTGTTTCGGAAGAAAAAGGAAAAAGAAATAACAAACTTAGAAATTATTTTCAAAATCATCCGGTTTCCTTTTTTGAAAGAGAGGGGAAAATACTTTATTAGATTTATTTGAATATTAAATTACTTTTGCACAAAACATTTTTATTGCACAATTTTTTCAATGTATGTAAACAATAAAATGTTGCTAAACTATTTGAAGTATCGTACAATTTGATAAGTAAGTTAATTTCTCAAAAAAAATTAGTCAAATTTAATTAATTTTAAATTTATTTATTGCAGTTATTTTAAAACATTAAAAACGTTAAGAGTTTAATTGTAACATTTTTAGCAATTCATTATATGAGCAAATAAGAGATTCAATGAGTTTAATGAATTCGATTCGTTTTATTAATTTCTTGAAATCAAAATTTCAAAGTATTTTAATATTTTCTTCCTCATACTTTTGAATTAGTTATCTTATCAAGTTTTATCAAAGTTCAATTTCTTATCTTTGTTTTTATTTTTTTTTAAATTAACGTTATTTAAAATGATGCTAATTGTGCAGTTGTAATTTAACACTTTTGTTTCCATTTTGGTTTCTTTTTTGAGGCACTTTTTTATATTTTCCATTTTAACTCACAATGAATAATATTTTTAAGGCATTAATTAATTAATTCCTTCTGCAAGGACATTTATTGTATTGTATATGAAGTACCAATCAAAAAGTGTCATTATATTAATTAAAAAAAGAAATAACAAAGTACTAAAAATTTATTAAAATTTACGATTCGCGAAAAACTTTTTCATTCATTTTGCAATGATTTAGAAAATGTCATTACATTAATTAAAAAAAAAAGACAAAGTATTAAGAATTTATTAAAATTTACGCTTAACTAGAAACTTTTTCATTCATTTTTCAATCTTTCCTTATTCGATTTCTTTTTCAATTCGATTAATAATATCCCACAAATGCGGATGAATTTGATGAAGATGAAAGGGAAGATTGAATTTCAAAATGATAAATTAGTTAGTTATATATATCATTGGAATGCAATAATCAATTAAATATTGAATAAATCTCATTTTGATAAAATTAAAAAAAAAGAATAATTTAATCTGTCATTATCAAACAATGACAATAATTTTGCGATTTTTTAAAAAAAAATTTTTACATTTTGTTATATACAATAAATGAATATGCATTTATCAATGATTCCTTTTTCTTACTTTTTATTTTTTCTTTCTCTATCTCCCTTTCTAGAATTTGTTAAATTTCACCTTTAATAAAATAGGAGGAGATGATTGTGAAGAAGAAAAAGAAGATAAACAGCAATCGTAATATTCAGGTCAACAACAACATCCATGACAAGGAATATAACAAACGACAAATGATGCCAACAATATTTGGATGAAAAGAATTTTATGCATTAATGGATCATCGAAACAAATTGATAAAGGAGAGAGTTAGGAGAACCGGAAAAATTCTCTCTTCTTTCATCCATTAATCCCTCATTTCAAAAATTTACTTAAAAAGAACGTGAAAAAGAGGTGGTGTTAATTTTGCTACTTAAATATCATCAAAGGTGATAATACTATCAACCACTACTACTATTACTACTACTACCATTACTATTACTACTACTACTACTACTACTACTATTATTATTATTGTTACTTAACACTTATAAAATTTCTAAAAATTATTACTACAACAATGTATCACATATCCATTTACGATAAACGACAATATTTTTTGATCAATATTATTAATATCTGTATATTATTAACAGCAATACATGAAACAATTGCAATACGAGAAACAGTACCAGCTGTTCGTGTGGTACGATTTCAGGTGGATTATCCGAATGCATCACTTGGAAATATTCAAAAGGTACCAAAATGGAATTCCATTATGCGTAATAGTGTTCTTGCTTCATTACGTTTCATCAATAAGCATTGGTTAATTTGTGGTGGTTCAAAATCTGAAAAGTAAGTTTTTTTTAAAATTTAAAGTAAATCTAAAGTAAGTCTTTTAAAGATTTTTTTTTGATTTATTATCTTAAAATATTTGAATCATATTTACTTATTGCTTTCATATGTCATATTCATTCCATTTTAACTACTTTGCAATTAATAATATGCTTAGTAGTTTTAGAAAAAAGAAAAAAAGTCTAGTTATCCTGCAATAAATCAATTAAATGTAAAACTTAGTGATATTGAAAAGTTAAAAAATATTTCATCTCAACTATCATAATTTTTTCCCATAAATTAATGATTTAATTATTCATTGATATGATTAAATTTACTGCACAGATTCTAATTGTATCTTTTCCGGAAATCATTTCAATCAATTGATTCCGGCAAATTGTTGACGGGTAAAGCATGTAAGAAAAAGCTAAATTTAAAAATTTCTAAAAAAAAATAAATTTGAATTTAAAAATTTTTAAAAAAATAAATTTAAAAAAAGCTAAATTTAAAAAAAAAGAAGCTAAATTTAAAATTTGTTTTTTTTCTTCTAATTATCATCTGCAATATCCCAGTTCTTCCATCATTGCCCCATCTCTTGTATGATCATTTCATATTACAACCAATCATTGTTTTATAATATGTTTTTAATAAATGATTAGTGAAATCATTTTGATTCATTAACTTTGCTATGCAAATTTTTTCAACAAAGAATGATCATAAACCATTTTAAAATTTAACTTTGAAATCAAACATCAAATTGTCCGTCTGTTATTGCAGTTATTTAATGACATTTTTCACATATACTATTCAATGTTCAAAAGTGACAGTCATTGTTCTTTTTTTTTTTGCGTCTACCATTCATAGCCTAATCATATCATTGTTAAGTGTTAATGAAAGCCTATTCATTAACACCATCAGATATTAAAATGTTTAAAACTGTTCGCTTAGTTTTTTTCTTTCTGAAATAAAAAGGAAACTTTTTAAAAAACTTCATAATAAAGTGAAACTTTAAAAAAAAAGCTTCAATTAAACAATTCAGTAGATTGCACATTCACTTCCTCTTTGTTTTCTTTAAACAAAAAAAAGAGGTTGTCAGTTAATTAACTATTTAAGGACTTTTTTTTTTGTTCATAAGAGAAAGGGTTTTAAGAAAGGAGAGAGAGGAGGAAGAGAGAGAGAGACAGTAATTTTAAACTAATTTCAATTAAGTATTTACAATAAATAAATAATAAAATGAATGAACAATGCACTGTTTTGTTAAAATAACGGCCAAATTTTTGTAAAATCCATCGGAAAATATTTTTATTATTTTATAAAAGATAAAAGAGATAAAGAGAGGGGGGAGAGAGAGGGAAAGAGAAGAGAATGATACAGAAAAAGAAAAATAAAAGTAAGCAAAAATGGAAGAATTATTTAGTATCGTGATTGAGTCCGATTTTAAAAAATTGCATTAAAATATTTTCGCAATGTTAAGTGGCGCTGTTGTCTATTATTAAATATACCTAATTCTGAAACGAATTTATGTGACGACAAGTTTAATTATACTGTCAGTAAAATAAGGATAAATATACGGTTATACGGTCAATACTGTAACGTATATGAATGAGTCATGACCGTACAACCAATATTCATTTACAGTGACTATACTATGCATAAATGGACATTACAGTATGATCATACGATTATGATTATACCGTAAGTGAACATCACTGTACGATTATTATATGGCTATGATTGTATTGTAGCATAACTCCTCTGCTTGCCATCATCTGAATCCTGCCCTATCTCGATAATATTTTTTGGCAAAGCTAGAGCTCTTAGCTATTTGCTATGAAAGAATAACTTATTGTGTAGTGATATCATTAAAGTGACAATATTTTCTTTTTTATCCAACATTATCAGTTCATAAAAGTGATTATCTCTAATATCAAATTGTTGATCATTCATTATTCATCGGAGGAAATATAGGAATGGAGAAATTGATTAAGTTCAAAATTAAAGAATAAGTTTTTTGAATTTATTTAAAATTAAATTAGTGATTTTACAAATTTCTAAAATGGAAAAAAAGGAGCTCAAAAGCACTTAATGATGACAAAAACAATTATACTCAAGGGAAATACGATCAAACTAAGGAATGTCATGAAAATTTCTTATTTTTTTTTTTTGTTAACAAAGAGAAAGAGAGAGAGAGAGAGAGAAAAGAAAACAAAGTAAACAAAATTTGGTATTGAAAAACTTTCTGGAAAATTCTCTTCCAAAAAATGCTTCATTTAAAATCAGCAATAGAAAAGATCATCAAAGAGTATCGTTAATGAAATATTTGGTTTAACTTTAAAAAATAGATTGATTTAGAAAAGCATGCAAAAAAAAAATTTAAAAGAAGCTGATGGATAGTAAGATGAATGGATTAAAAATGCTTAATTTTCAAATGAAATTTTATTCTTCATTGATCAATGACAATGAATTTAGTCAACGTTATCAGAGCTATCAGTCTTTTTGATATTCTAAAAAAAAAAGAAAAAAAAGAAAACTTAATTTTTGATCTTCGTAAAGAAGTTTTTTTTAACAAACTGATTTAAAATCCTTTTTAAAAATCGAAAAAAAAGTGCAAAAATGGGAAAAAACACAAAAAGAAAGAAAAGCCAACGATCACTAATAAGCTGATTAATTAATTAATTCAATTTTTTGAATATTCAGAATGATTGTATTAAACAACATATATGAAATACATGTTATATGATTAATTACGAAACATCTGAGAAATGCAAGTTTTCTTTAATTATTGAAGTATCCTTTGAAATTGAAATTTTTTAAATTCGACTATTTTCGATTGAATTTACGCCAAAGTAATTTTAAAGGAAAAATTTTGGAATTTTCAATTCGTTAAATAAAATTTTCTTGTTTTCCTTTTGTTTTTTTTTTCTTTTTTCATTTTAGCCTTCGAACAAGAAAATCACATCAAAATTAATTTATTATTTGTTGTGAACGAACTCTTCTCATAAATACTGTGACGAATGACTTCTTTAATGAGTCAATCTACTGCAATTTATGATGTCTTTCAGCATTCGTATAAATATTCATTCTCCTCTCTTTTTTAAGATTCAATTCTTTTTTTTTTTAACAAATTCAGAAAAATATTTTAGGGATGAGTTCTTTTCAGGAATTCATTGAAATCATTTCTTCGTTTCTTCCTTTAATTTTGCTTGAAATTTAACAATTTATCAAATAACTAATTTTTATGCAAAATTTCCTCATATATATTTGGGAAAAAAAAGAAAAAGGAAATTAAGAAAATATTTTATTCATATTTTTCTCAAATCAATCATCACACAGCCTCAAAAAATGTCAAAATCTTTAACTACTTTTTTTTAAAATTTACTACGAATTCGTTGAAATTGATTTAAGTTGTCTCATTTAAATTAAAAAAACGAAAACTTCACATTATCTCATTAGATTTTTGGTTTTTCCATAATTTCAATATTTTCACAGAGACGTCTTAACGTCTCTTTTACTCTTTTTATTG
>NW_018108322.1:105427-108026 GCF_000183805.2 Loa loa | reverse complement strand
AGTTTTCCATTAATTTGGGATAAAATTTCATTAATTACAAAATATTAACATTTAGTACAGTTAATTTGTTTCAGTAAAATACTTGCAAATGATACAGAAAAAAGCTTAAACTATGCTAAAAAAATAATAAAATAGAATTGGCAAATTTAATTTTGCTTGAAATTTAACAATTTATCAAATAACTAATTTTTATGCAAAATTTCCTCATATATATTTGGGAAAAAAAAGAAAAAGGAAATTAAGAAAATATTTTATTCATATTTTCTCAAATCAATCATCACACAGCCTCAAAAAATGTCAAAATCTTTAACACTTTTTTTTTAAAATTTACTACGAATTCGTTGAAATTGATTTAAGTTGTCTCATTTAATTAAAAAAAAACGAAAACTTCACATTATCTCATTAGATTTTTGGTTTTCCATAATTTCAATATTTTCACAGAGACGTCTTAACGTCTCTTTTACTCTTTTTATTGGACAAGAAAATTAAAATTCTTCGACAAGTGAAAGAAGAAACCTGTGTTCTGTGTAATAAATTGAATATAACCCAAGTGAGCTCCGAAAAATCGCGGATATTTTAAAATGGAATGAAACGATTGATGAAATTTGTTTTTTTTTTCTAACATTCCGAAAAATACAACATTACCATTAAAAACTTGATATTTTTATTTGATGTAATGATATGACATGCAATAATTAGGGTTAAATTACTAATTATCAATCTTCGTCTAAATAGAAGAAAAAAAAAAATCGTTGTATGTCATTCCGATAAATTTCAAGATATCAGACAATATTAATATAAATTCGTGAAAAAAAAAATTCTTCCATTATTAATAAACTTTCGTTTTTTTTTTCTTTCTCTCTCTATCTCTCTTTTCTGGTAAGGAACAATTATTTATAGAAAATATGATACTGTAAAACTGACAATTATTTCTTGATTTTTTACTTCTTTTTTTTTATGCTAAGATTTTGTGCATATAATAAGTAAATTATATGCATACAATAATTTAATTAACCAATCATTAGGACAAAAATAAAATAATTAAATTATACAACCATTAAGAAATTAATAAAAAGAATACGTTACAAAGGAAAGGATGAAATGTAAAATTTTAAGTCAGAAAAAAAAGAAATTAAAACCTTCGAATATCATATAGGCAGTCATTTATTCATTAAGAAAATATTAATTAATGATTGGTAGTAAAAAACATGGAGTCAATCTGGAGCTATATGAATGATTGTTCAGTCCATTCATTTATCATCCATCATCAAAAATGGATGTTAATTTTAGGAAATTGAACGATTGCGGTAAAGTACAAGTGACCGGAGAAATTTTACAGCCAAAATTTTATCGAATCAATGCAACATTCATTGCTGAAAGGTTAATGTTAATTACAAAATAAAAATAAATTATTTCCTAATTTCATTTTGAATCTTTTCTTGGTTGTGGTTGAAATTTTTTTTTTTTGCAACTCGATCATTTGTTTTTGAGAATAAATTAATTGCAATTGTAGTTTTACAATAAAAGTTTGGTAATTATGTAATACAATTCATAGAAATCGAATTGAGAAGAAATACGGCACGAATAAGTTTCATTCATTTCCATTTGATGTATCAGATTCATCAATGATGGGAAAAAAAAAGTAAAAATTTGATTTGATAAATTTTTCTTTCAATTTCAGAGATCCAATTCGTAATGTCAAAGTAGATGCGACATCAACAGTTTATGCTGTTGTACAAATTGGTCTACGTGGTGGCATTTTTCAATATACGAATGCCTTGAGAATACTTGGAAAGCCATCACAAATGTTATCCTTTGATGAAGCATTCTTCTGCTATCGTGGTTCCACCTTGATCGATCAGGATAAATGTAGTAAGGATGATTTCCCGAGTAATTCACGATCTCCTGCTACACTATCATCTTCAACTAAATCTCAAGATATGGAATCATCAATTACTATCCCCTCTTCCTCATCCGTACAATTTTCCACCAATACTATTTCTTCCGTATCTTCAACTGATGATAATAGCAAAAATTCTGATCTTATGGAAAAAAATGGAATAGGAAGGATAGTTTAATTTGCATAAAATGATCATCGGGTTAATGTTGAATCATTTTAAACATTCATTCACTTTTTTAGCATATATCTTTTCTTGCATAAAATAAAAATTTAAATTCAAAACTTTCTGTTTATTCTTCCTTTTTCCTTTTTCATTTAACCTAAAATTGAAAAATGAAAATTTGTGCAGAAAAAAAAAGAAAAAATTGATTTGATAAGATCATTTTTTTTTTTTGACAAATTCGATCGATATATTAACAATAATTTTGATAATATTATTTGTATGCAACTATATGTAATGGGATATACTAATACAATTATGTTTAGCAACATTGTCTGGTCACACTGATCACTGATCACTGATCGCTACTGATTACTAATATTTTTTCTCAAAGCAAAAAAAAAAAAAACCATTAAATTGAACTGATGCTAATGTTTTTTATAAATTTCAAAAATTTAATTTGAAACAATTTTGACTGAATTTTAAAAATTAAATAAAAAGACAATCAGCGTTGTTTAATTATAAAAAAAGAACGAAAT
>NW_018108322.1:96879-104920 GCF_000183805.2 Loa loa | reverse complement strand
AATAATAAAAGCTATTGAAAGGTGCCTTGGAATAACAATATTGGTCAATATCTCTTTTTTTTTTTTTTTAACAACAACACAATTCATGCTAACTGTATAACATATTATCACTCACATTTACTTCCTTAATTTATTACTCAATCATACGCAAGTAACTTAATTAATTAGCAATGATCTTTGCATAATTTGGATCATCTACTATTTTTTGATAGCAGAAAATATCAATTGAATGACTGAAGTAATCAATCGATCAATCAATCAATCAATACAATAAATGTATTTAAACGACAGAGAAAATGTTATACAAATTATTGAATTCAGCAATTATATATTTCTTTTCCTTTTTTTTTCTTTTTTAATTTATTTCATTTGGATGCGCGATAAAAATGCTTGATAAGAAATTTGCTTGAAAACAAATGCACCTCACAGAATGATAATTAATACCATTTTATTTATGCAAATTGCATGATAATATAAGCAAGAATAATTGCAAGCTAATATATTTTCATTTACAATTGAAGCAAATAATGCAATAGTAAAAATTAGTAACCGTATTTTTCAATTTATTTAAAAAATATTTCCTGCATTGTAAAGTTTTTTCGTTTTTTTTTTTCAATACGAAAATTTATCAAAGAATAAACACGAATGAAATAATCTGATTAATTGATTCATAATTAATTTAGCATTTAAAAATTAATTAATGAGAAATTAGCCTTCATTTATACTTATCACATATAATGAAAAATCAAAATAAATCACTTCTTATCATATTTCTTTTATGGTAATTTCATGATTGTTAATATTAGCTGCAAGTATTTGTAATCAAAAAATTAATCGAATTAATTAGAATGGAATTTTTCATTTCAAATTACAATTCTCTCTTTATTTTAATTTTAACAATTTCATTCATATCAGCTATCACACCTCAAATTAAACTAATCAATCAAATGTTAGAATTAGCAAAGAAGGATGATTTCATTGGGCATAAAATAACACTGAAAAATAGTAAAATTAATTTTAAAACTGATTTAAAAAAAAAGGAAAAGTGGATAGTTGCATAGGTAAAATATTGAAGTTATCGTTAAAACTTTGATTATTTTATATGCAATCAGCAATTATTCGTGAAATTTGAAGTGGAAAAAATAATTTTTGAATATTATCGAGGAAAACTTTCGGATTATTTGCATCTAAAAACGATACCAATCCATTTCATAATTGTTATTGTTTTTTTTTTTCGGTAATAATATTATCACTTGATTATGAAACGTTCGGTTCGGTATTTTCTGGTGTACGTGATTCAATGATAACAGCACTGATTGTTACAAATAGTTTTGAACGTTATAATAGTATCATTCATTATTTGCTTTACCACTCAATAAATTACAGTCTGTCGATATAAACTGCATTAGCTTCTGCTGATAACAACACAAGCATTTTCAGACCATACTATGGTGATAAGATATTAATCATAATGTAAAAAAAAAGAAGAAATGACAATATATTGTTAAATATTTTAACCGATAACCAAAAATAGAGCATGGGATATTGATAACAACTTGCTATGGTAATTTTACTAACACTGGCAATGATAACCAGCAAAAATAATGGTATAAACAATTGCTATACTGGCAATGATCTTTGGTTATAACGATTACTGATAATGTAATGATAATGATAAAAGCCTAAAATATATCTTGCTCAGAATAGTTTGTAATTTTTTAGTTAAGTGAAGGAAATTAATGAAATAATTTTGGGCAAAAATTTTGAAACTTCAAAATTTTTGATTCAAAAATAAAATAAATATTAATATTCCAATAGTTATAGCAAATAAAATACTCAATAGTTTTGAAATTTGTTTTTAATGTTTATGATAATAATAACTTTCTTACAACTCTCTTCAATATATCATTAAACGTTCAAAAAGATTACAATTCTCTTCTTATAATTACCTAATATTTACAAATTGATAACATCTGTTATCCGTAGTACTTTGCGAACCCGGTCATTATCATAGTCTCTTATCAAAGAAATGCGAACACTGCCCTCGAGGTTACTATCAACATCGATCCGGTAGACCACGATGTCACAAATGTCCTCACGGATATACGACACTAAATACCGGATCTCTTCATATTACCGAATGTGTTGGTTTGTGTTTGTTCTATTCTTTGAAAATGTTAAAGTTCATTTACATTTTTAATCCTATCAGTGTTATCATATGTTTGAATATTATCAATGATTACACGTAATGGTTTGCAGTAGAATGTTCTGCTGGTCATTTTCTAAATGAAATAACCGGTAAATGTGAACCATGTGGTTATTTGGCTTATCAACCAAATCCAGGCTCAAGAAATTGTTTACCCTGTCCACATAATACTGTTACTCTTAGCATCAATTCAACTTTAATTGATCAATGTATTGGTAAAGATTTTTTTTTTTCAATACTTGAAAGAAATGAGATACATATCAAATTAGCAATGATAAGCTGATAAGTTAATTATGATGAGTTAATTATCATATCCAATAGCGGAATATTTATTAGATTTGAAGCATTTTATTGGAAATTATTGAAATTTCAAAATTATTATAAAGTAAATTTTTTGCTAATTATAATCAATTATTTATTGGTTACAACTGAACATGCAATATTTTTGATCAGAAACTGATCTGTTTTTTTTTTTCTATTTCAGGAAATTGTCCAGCCGGAGAGGAACATTCATCTGATGGTAGCTGTGTACCGTGTCAGCGTGGATTTTTTAAGGAACCGAACGATGTTTTATGTCGACCCTGTGATCCGGCATATATTACAGAATCAGTTGGATCAGTAAGCGAGAAATCTTGCATATTACGTTAGTCTTAATTACTTAATTATTCATCAGATCGTTTGTTATCATTAATCAATCGTATTGAAAATTTGTTTCTCGCTGAAGCGGAATTTATATTATTGCTTTTGAAGGATTAATAACACGAAATTTTGATGGTACAATAAAACGGTAGCAAATAAAATTAAAAATATCGAATTATTAATGTGAAATTTCATTAAATCGAAATGGTCATTCTGGATTTCCACGCTTTGAATTGGTATTACAAATAGCATAGTATCAATGTTTCCGGAATTTGCTCAGTTTGATAATTTCAGCAAACTGTCAACAAGGATATTACTTAAATTGGCATTATAAGCAATGTATGAATTGTAGCTATGGTTATTATCAGGATGAAATTGGTTCTAATTCCTGTAAACGATGTCCATCCGGTACCACAACAAGGATTCTTGGTAATTATTTCGTATGTCATATTAGTGAAATCATTGTAAGTAATGTTAATATAAATAGAATATGGCAAACTTTAGAATTTACCAGTTTTTTTTCTTTTTTAATTTCAGGTGCTACATCCATAGAAACTTGTGTTTCAACGAATCAATGTGCAAGTGGTGAACACAGTTGTCATTGGTTGGCGGCATGTATCGATTTACCTGATAAAGAAAACAGACCAACATATAGCTGTCGATGTCAACCAGGTTTTGTCGGAAATGGTTTTACCTGTACCGGTTAGTTCAATGTCCAACAATTTAATCATAGCATAGGGTTGAAAAAGTAACGTCATTTATTGACTTAATGAGATGAACTAGGCCACTGGTCAAGAGCTACACTTAAATGATGTCCACTATAAGATCAAATGGTCAACCAAGGTTTGTTAGGGGATTGTTTTTTTGATTATGCTCATTTAAATTAGCAAATATGTTGGATAGACATAACAGTGTTACAATTATGTTAACCTATGTCAATGAAAATGTTAAATTATCGTGAATTTTTTTTTTTCTCATCGCACTGGAGCAAATTAACGATGAAGTTTTTTTGTACTGTTTGACACGGAAGTAAGAAGTTTGATAAAGGTTTATTGATGACAGTGATAGATTTTATTATTTGTAGACTATTAGCGGTTGGATTTCTTTCTGGCATAAAGGGGAAATTCAGGCTGTTAAGTAGTTGTTGAATTGGAGTTTGAAATAGGAAGACTTGTAGAACCAAACTGGTGACTTGTCACATACCGAATGAAGCTTATCATTAATCAGTAAAGGAAACTCCTTGTATAGTGCGTGTGGCTTACAAAACAAATACATTACATAAAATATTAATTGTCAAATAAAAGACTGCGATTAGTTTAACGGAAATCTCTAAACATATCAACCATCGGTTAACAGATCAGATAATATACCCATCAACAATATACCATTAATATTCATAAGTTGGATTATCAAACCAGCTGTAAATTAAAAATCAAAGATTACAAGGAGTTTGATTATCAAAGTAGCAATTCCTTTACCACAGTATTATGGGAATTGAATTAATGATTCATCACATGGGACGTTGGAAATTTAATTTAATTTGATTTTTTCTTTCCAATAAATCAATTATTGGAAAAATGTTCTAAATAAGAATATTTATGATACAAATTTGCAATACATATACTTTAAATGTTTCAACGTATTGTCAATTTTCTCATATTCTCCAATGGTTTTAATATAAATACAAAATAAATACAATTCTATTTCTAATAAGTCATTAATTAAAATTTTTTCTTTTTAATTTCAGATATTTGCTTAGATTTATGCTACAATAACGCGGAATGTATAAAAACATCACGTGGTGAACCGCGATGTATTTGTAAGCCTGGTTATCGAGGATTACGTTGTGAAATTAAAAAATAATTATATAATCATAAAGAATCAATAATTTATTCTAATTTCAAATTTACTTCTAATTTATTGTTTGTTTTTTTCTTTTTTCTTTTCTTGAAATTGGAATTGTTGGGAATAAAATAGATTAGTCATAATATGCTTATAATATAATTGTTTAAGGCATTTATTTAAATTTTTCAATGATTAAATAAGTGAATGATAAGCAAATTAAGCTATAATTAGAAATACAATTGATCAGTTATACTTTTATAAATTCTGTCAAAATTTGAAAAAATATTTTGTTAATTTCAATGATTAATCTGTTAGTATGCAGAAGAAAGGAAAAAAAGATATTTAAAAAAAACGACAAAAACAAAAATGACACGCTAATTTAGTCGTCATTATCCTGATAATGCATGCATTCCGGATAGATATATCAGAATCGAATATAATAACTCATATATCTTTATAATAACTCCCATATATTTTATTTGTATCGGATTGGAATAATTCATTAAATATTTGTTCACGTTTTCAATATAGCTGAAAATTTTCAAAAAATATCGAAAAGAAGCTAATGATTACACTGATACTGTATATTACTATCATATTTGTTAAATCATTTCATGTAATTATTACATTTTATGAATTCTTGTTAACCAGGTTTATTTCTTTGTTCGTATCGATGTTTTAAATAACCCAATAAGTTTTGAAGGAATAAATTTTGTTGAAATTAAGTATGTATGTACTAAAAGAAAAGCAATCATACTGTATCAGCATTCAGCACAATTAATATTTTGTCGCTTTTTTTTTCTGTTCAAAGAATTCAGATTAGAAAATATTCGAATTATGAAAGAAGGATAGTTAAATTATGGAACAGATTAATTAATTGATAATCATCAAACAATCATTTCATTTTACCAATGATTATTTTATTGCTAGTAACGAATTATGGTAATATTCAAGGAATAAAATTATTATTTTAAACTAAACTTTTTGATATTTTGCATATCAGACAACTTTTAAACTGCCTTTCCTCTGCTTTCATTGTGTTTTTTACTTTATCAAACTATTCAATTTGTAATAATATTATCAAGTTTTGCGCATATTATTATCATTGGGCGGAAAAATATCAAAATTAAGTAATGCAAGGAAAATTTCATCAAAACTTAGTTTTCATTCTTTTTAATACATCTGGGAAATTAAAAAAAAAATGAATTTTTCAAATTTCATTTAGTGTTCAAATAGTATTTAAAAATTTCGATTATTCCGAGAGAAGAATTAGATAATATCCTTTCGTTATCCATTTAAAGTAAAGCAAAACAAAACAGAAAAAAAAAAGAAAAAGGAAAAATAGGAAATCATATCAAAGCATGAAATATCAATCAAATGAAATAGCATCATTAAAATATTAAAACGAAAAGTCGGCAAAATACAATAATGAATATGTATTCAATAAAAGTGAACAGTTAAATTCTGCTTCATGAATATAAACTAACCGTTAAATTGAAGTACCACCAGGTGTGTAAAAGTTTTCGAGAGAATATCACCGTAACAAATAATTATTTACTATCCAATGTAGTGAAGTGATTGAAGTTTTTTTCTTTTTTTTGTCACTTAATATGACAAGTTTAATGAAAATCTTTCTAAATTTAAACATATCTTCTTGGATGTAATACTTTTCAATACTAAAAAAGAAAAAAAATCTTTCAAAATATTTTTAAATTTAATTTTTCATTCGTTTAAATGTTGAAATCAGTAAGTTCAATCAATAAAAATGGCACAAGAAACAATTGCTTTTATTAGCATTTAAAAAAAAAGGAAATTATTTCTGAAATTTGCCAAAAAAAATTGTTTACTCATAAAAAAAAAGAATCTATCCATGAGATCAAACACAAAGAAACCGGCATAAATAGCAATTTTTTTTTTTTAGCTAAAAATAGCATTGATTTAACAAAGTAAATTGTTGAAAAAAATTTTTGAAAAAAAAACGAAATTGTTACATTCTTTGTTTAAAAGTTTTTTTTTTTCATTCACCGTTGTTATGCAAAAGCAAATAATATTATTTGATGAAATAATTTATGCCTGACTAGTATTATTCAGCTTTGATATTGAATATTTGTCGTTGGTGGTTGACAGCTCACCCGTAGTGCCAAACTTTTTTGATAAAACTCTTCGGCTGGATCGGTACTAAATATGTTAATTGTTAATTTAAAATTTTGCAAAAAAAAAAGAGGAAATAATATTTTGATTTGAAATTTTTTTATTTGTCATCTAAGATTAACTTTTGAATAATTAATTGCCAAAAAAAGAAAAGAGGAAGAGAACGGAAAAATAAATTTACGTAGGCATTGGTGCGCCGAAAGTATGAGCACTTGGTACAGCTCCATAAGCAGAAGCTGCAGGATAGGTCATCGGATGAGCTACTGGATATGGCTGATACCTGAAATTATTACTATACATATGCTTGAATTTGCTAGACTAAAAAAAAAAAAAAGACGCTGATAAGATTCATTGATAATTAATTTCCTTATGCAAATTAATTGAAAGTACTGAATAAAATATCTTTGAAGTGAATTGTAATAATTTTGTAACTGAAAAAATAAATCAATTAAAAATTATTGGCTTAAAATTCTGTAAGTTTCATCTTAACTTTTAACTAATAATAACCAATTCCTTGTATATCAGTAAAAAGATAAAATGATTTAAGTGATATGAAATAGTTTAAATTATCGATTGATTTTAAAATTAACATTATGATCAATTTTTGTATTTTTGTTTTTTTTCCACCTAATATGTCAAATATTTTTAAAATTTTAAAAGTTTTCTTAACAGAAGTTTAAATCTTAAATGTATTATTATTATTATTATCTTTTTCTTCTATACCAGAAAGAGTCAGCAGCAGCTCGAGCAGACATAGCGGCAGTGGATGGATACATTGGCGTTCGCATAATTTGACCTGCGGCACTTTGTGATGGAAATACCGTCTGTGGTACCAAAGCTTTTGATAATTGTTTTTCTTGTTTACGATGCTTTGCACGCCTATTTTGAAACCAAACCTGATAATAATATAAAATATTTTTCGTTTCATTTCCATTTCAAAAAAATTCTTTTGCAATTATATAATTCTTTTTTTAAATAAAAATTTTTTTAATTTCAACTTTTTTCAGAATTATTTTATTATAAGTAATTAAATAAGTTTAATTATTCGTAGTACAATAAGTATGCATATGTGGGTGGTATATTATGAATTTCAATTCATTCTTCTTATTCTATCCGGTTATGATGAAAAAGTAGCATTAGATATAAGGTATATATATATATATATATATATATATATATATATATATATATATATATATA
>NW_018108322.1:94067-96522 GCF_000183805.2 Loa loa | reverse complement strand
CTGAAAAGAGTAAAAATATGCTTTCTACAGTAATGATAACCTTATAGGATTAATCAAGCGATCGGAAAGAAATGATTGAGCGATCCGTTGGATAGCATAAGTATCATCCGGTAGATTCACTCATAAGTTAGAAACTAACGGACAAATTACATTGTAATATTGCTAAAATGATCATTTTTAATTTTCCGGATTATTTCCTACATCTTGAACCGGAAATATCAGAACTCGTCTATTTCTTCTACTATTACTTTGGGACAGTTAGAAAATTTAATCGAACTGCTGCATAATACTTCTTAGAATTGCCTTACAATTTCACTGGTCGAAGGACAAGTGGAAGTTAATTCAATTTTTAGATATATTTGTATCGGGGAGAGAGAGAAAGAGAGAGAGAGAGAGAAAGAAAGAAAGAGAGAATTGAAAGAAAGGAGAGAATAATCTTTTGGAATCTAGCTTATTCTACTCAAATCTAACGAAAGCATCTTGCTTTAGAAGCCTTTCTTACTTATTCAACTATGTTGCGTATTTGATCGAAATTTTATTGATAAAAATAAAAGCAGAAAGAGAAAGAGCGAGAGGAAGGAAGAGAGAGAAAAAAAGGATGAAAAGTTGCTTGAGGCGGAAAATGCTCAATTGTATAGGAGAGAATGAAGCGGAATCACAATTAATATGCATTCAACGAATGACGAGAATGCATGCAAGTATGGTGTATAGCTTTGTTCCACATCTTTTCAATCAGGTTACGGTAATAGCTAAGCTTAAGCAATAACTTCACTATTGAGCTTTGGCCTTATTTTAATTCATAGCTAATATTGTCATATTTTGTTGGACAAAAAATGAATTGCAATTATTTTCAACACAATATTAACTTTTTTTTCCCCCTTCAGTAATTACAGTATGAGTAACTTTGAAGAATGAAAACTTTATTGAAATCTAATACTTCAAATATGAAAGAAGTTACAAGATGAAAAGTTTAAAATTTTAACTTCAAAGAAATCCCGGCAAATTGTTCGGGTAATTTTTTCTTTTTTTATCGGTATTATGCCAGAAATATATAAAATGTTAAAAATGATTAATTTCATAAGGTATAATGTTTTTTTCCCAAAGAAAATAACTCAAAATGCATTGCATTAGTGTTTTCTCTTTCTCTCAAGACTTTTTAATTTTAATTAAATTATTATGTTCATATTTTTCCTGTTTTAGTTTAAAAGTTTTATAAATTATTTGAAAATAAAAAATTTAGAGAAGAAAAAAAGGAAAAAGAACGAAAAAAAATGGTAATGAAAGGAGAAAATTGCAATGAAATAAGCAAATAATTGAATTTATTGAATGCCAATAAGTTGATCAAGAGGATTGGGAATGAAAGATAGTCCCAAAGGGAAAAAAAAAAGGAAAATAATCAAAAAAGTTTTCTTTGCTTTTTTTTTATAATCTCTGAAATATTTATCATCCAATGTATATATATTAATTTATATGTTCAAAGGTAATATCAACATTTTAAGAATTACTTATTAAATAACGAATTAATCGTTT
Organism: Loa loa; assembly: GCF_000183805.2. Lineage (NCBI taxonomy): Eukaryota > Metazoa > Nematoda > Chromadorea > Rhabditida > Onchocercidae > Loa > Loa loa. The sequence goes on along the minus strand of NW_018108322.1, from coordinate 94,992 downwards.
CTCTTTCTCGTCTTGCTTCTCTTTCAGTAATAACAAATGAATAAAAGAAAATGAATTTAGTATTTTAATAACATTTAAAAGGAAAAAAAAGCGAGAGAATTGGTTAAAATAATTTTGAAATTGTACTATCATTGAATGTATTCAATTACTATTTTAATTTATATTTGCTTTCAAATTACCATTGCACATTTATTTTCTTTATTAGAAAAATATTTTAGCAATTTATTTTCAATATCATTAGAATGACGATTCTGTCATATTGTTTTAGGGAACAAAAATATTTTTTTTTTTGTAAAATATGATATATATTTGAATTAAATAATGTATAAAATATAATATAAATGTAAATATTTTTGCATTACTTTTTAAATTTTACTCTAACACTAAACATCAAATTGTACTTTTATGAATAAAATATTTAATTTTTGTGAAAAATTTCAATTTGTGAATAGAAATAAAAATTGTTGAAAATTTTTAACTTTCATGAATATTTCTCCCTTATTTGGTGCAAGTTATTTGCGGTAAAAATGAATTGAGGAAGTAGTTAGAGTAGTCACTGAAGATGACTAAGTAATATTCAAATTTGATGTACAGATGGTGTAATGAGTGTGATGCTTGCCTGCCTGCCTGTAGTGTAACAAGGATAGAAAGACGGGATAGAACGGGAATGAATATGAGAAGAAGGACGGGGACAACGGGGTGAGAAAGGTTTTGAGATATCCTGCTGGGTATAAGTTCGCTTCATTGCTACAGCTAATTGCATGAAATAAGCTTACTGAAGAGCTGATAATTATGGGCTTGAAGTGGTACAGAATGTCAACCATCTCTGTCATCTGCAACCAAAACCGTATCTTTTCGTACCCTTTTCCTCTTCATTTCTTTGCCTATTTCTTTGATCCTCTTTTATTTTGAATGACCCCCCCCC
>NW_018108322.1:90185-93856 GCF_000183805.2 Loa loa | reverse complement strand
CCAAAAAAAAAAAAACGTAAACAAAAATTACACATACAGATGTTTGAATAGTTGTTAGTTGAAGGCTTATGAAAGAATTTCAGGTCAATATCAATGATGACCTATAATGACCTTTCTTTGTGTAATCTTTCTTTTTTTTCTTTGCAATTGGTAAGATTTAATTAGCAAAAGAAAGAAGAAATTAATTTAGAAAATTTGATATTATCCAATCGTGTTACAAGGTGAAAATAATACTCACTCATTACTAATTATCACACAGTATTCAGTCAACCGTAGCCTTATCTGTTAATAATTTCTCATCTAAAATTCTTGAAATTTTAGATGATGAAATTTCAACAAAATGATAACTCTGATATTCAACAACTTTTACTTAATAATAATTGGATGCAACAATTAATGATAGTATCAAAAATAACCTCTCTTTTTTTCCTCTTTTCCTTCCCTTTCCTCCCTCCCCATCTTTTTTCAGGGATGATTTATAATATTTGAAATAAACATTCAAATCAATTACAGTACCATCTTTCGTGGATTTTTGTTTATTGCAACAAGATAAGTGAAATATTACTTAATAAAACATAACTATAGTCATATTCTTTCCATTGATTTTCTCCATGATTTCCAATAATGAACTGATTTTATTTTCAAAATGAAACATAGTTCTCAATAATTAAGATTTTGAATCCTAAAATTTCTACCTGAATTCGTGCTTCATTCAATTTTGTAATCCTAGCAAGTTCCTCACGAACATAAATATCTGGATAGTGTGATTTTTGGAATGCAGCATCGAGTTCTGCTAACTGTTCTTGCGTGAATGTCGTACGATGTCGTCTTCGTACGCTGTAAGAAAAGAATAAATTGATTTTATTGATTTTAAAGTATAAAGATCAAATTAGCAAAATGCATGAGAATTGAAAGGAAAAAATGTAATATTTATGAAAGTTTTTTTTTAATTTCTTAAAATTTACAAAAATTTTTAAGAATTCTGAATGTTTTAAAATTTATGAAAGTTACAAACAATTTTCTTCAGCTAAAATCAAATAAATGAAATTTTAAATTTTGGTAATAAAATAGTATTATCATTAAGTTATTAAATTTCAATGCTTATAAAATTTTTTAAAAATTTATTCCATTAAAGTGACGATAATCTTGCCACTATAATCTTGTATGTTGCTTTTATTAGATGATCGCAAATTTTAGAAATCCTCTGAAAGTCAAAATTTCAAGATTAAAAAGAAAATTTTAGGATTGAAAGGAATATTACCTGGCAGGTACTTGAGAGCTACCTGAAAGAGCACTTGCAAACACTGATGATGCGTTGCAACTATTGCTTTCTGCTTTAATTTTTTTGAATGCACCATCTGTAAAGATTATTAAATTTGAAAAGAAAAATCTATAAATTTTCAAATATTTTTTCATGTCCTTCCAAAACATTTAAATAAAAAAAAATAAATTTAAATTGAATTTTGCTTTGAGTTATAAAAGAGTATAAGGGATTTTGTGAATGATTTCTAACTGGCAGATGTTTTAAGCCTTTTCTGAAAAGCATCCAATGAACAACAAGGATTAACTCTATCAATTCATGCTTAGCACCCTTCAATCAAATACAAACTCATAATGAATTGGAGACAGATGAAAGATCAAGCTGAAATTTTTTGAAATTTAAAGCAAAAAAAAATCGATCTTTTGAACAACACTTTAAAAAAACTAAATAACAATTGTTTTTGAAAAATTTATTTGGTTTATAGGTTTTACCAGAAGAATCACCGATCGGTCGTAGACTATTGGATACAGATGCATCGAGCGGTGGATAATACGGGAAATCGGTAAGTGCATGTGCTAAATCTTTACTCTTCAATTGCTCCTGAAACTGCAAACTAACAAGGTATGTTGCAGTTGTTGAGAGCATGCTGTAAAACTGTTTTTACAGTTTCTGAAATAAATACTTTGGTGGAAATTTTACGATTAATTACGCTAAATGATACGTATCGGTGCAGATAAAATACTTACATTTTAGAAATTTTCCAAATCATAACAACAATTAGTAAATTAATTTTTAAATGCTTTTTCTAAATTTTTCAAAAAATGCTTTTCCAATTTCAATAATTGTAGTATTTGAAAGAGAAGGATTATGAGAAGTCGTCATCCAAATAAATTAAGTTTGATTTTCAACAATGATCATTTCTAGCAAATTAATCATTCTATATAAGCTTTGAAAAAATTATCAAATTGATGGATTCCAGTTGAGTACTATATCAAAACTCATCTCTCTCTCTCTCTCTCTCTCTCTCTCTCTCTTCCTCATTCATCAGCTAATCATTCAACAGTTATAAATTACAATGGTTAAAATATTGAAATGATATTGAAAAATTGCTTTTCAATGGTACAAATTCGAATAGCGTAAAACTTTGAATGGTATAACTTACAGTATAATTTACTGAAAAAAAAAAGCAAAGTTAAAAAATGCGAGAAAATTCTTTTTTTTTAAATTGAAAATTTAAAAAAAAATCATTTTTTGATTAAAAAATTACAAAAAAAATTGCAAACTTCCTGCATTCAAATTATATTTTATCCCATTAATATATTTATCTGCTACTTATCACTTATCACTAATATATTACCCATATACTTCATCACTTAGCACTAATATATTACCCATATACTTCATCACTTATCACTAATGTATTACTTAATATTTATTACAAATTTACTACCTATATTACTTATTATTAAATTATTGCTTATTTTAAAGTAAATAAATGTTCATAAAAGATGACAATCAACAAAAATATCTTTTGTTCCTAACCTTTTATATTTTAAATAATGGGAAAGGGATGAAAAAATAAAAAAAAAAAAAAGGGAATGAATGGGAATAATAAAAGAGGGCTCATACAGTGTGCGTCCAAATTAAATTTTCCATAATTATTTTAGAAATAAACAAAATCGAAACATGGAGAGAAGAAGTTTGACATAATACGAGAAATGAAGAAGATATTACTAAACATGGAAAAAGACGATAATGCTAGATGAACAATTAGGTTTTCTCCCCATCTTTCTCTTAAAGCTTAATGCTCAAACAAATTATGATAAATTAGCGCATCCGGTTGTCATTGCGGTAGTAGTAGTAGTAAGTGCTATTCAATTCAAACATATCCAAACATTCAGTGATCACATTTGTCGGCATTTCGAGCAGTTTGTACACTTTTCAAAATGGTTCTATCATTTCATTCTTTTTTTTTTTACCTTCGATCTCTGTTCCTTCTCATACAAAAATGAAAAGTAATCGTTTTGCTATTAAATCAGATTTGGCTTAATGTTTACAACTTTCATTCAAATGGGAAATTAACTGCGTTTAGACTTACCAAAACCTTTTTTTCTTTTGTATTATCTATTATGCAACTTAAATTAATCAAAGAAATGAATATTTGCTTCAACATTGATCATCAATCGATCAATTCTTGCTTATATGGCTATTTTATGAAATGATTTATTATTATTATTATTATTATTATTATTATTATTATTATTATTATTATTATTATTATTATTATTATTATTATTATTATTATTATTATTATTATTATTATTATTATTATTATTATTATTATTATTATTATTATTATTATTATTATTATTATTATTATTATTATTATTATTATTATTATTATTATTAG
>NW_018108322.1:87959-89929 GCF_000183805.2 Loa loa | reverse complement strand
ATTATTATTATTATTAATTATTATTATTATTATTACTAATGTTATTGTCATTGTTATTATTATTATTGCTGTTGTTGTTATTGCTATGCAAAATATATTGAAAAAAGCATCGAGAAAGTTGAAAAATTTAATTTTATAAACATGTTTAATTTATACTTTCCATACCGTCTAATTGTTAAGTTCAAGTGGAAATTTTGATTGAAATATCAGGGAATAAGTAAAATGTATTATACGATAGGTTATTACATGATAATATTTACATACATAATCTGTAGTAATAAAATTTTCCCTACTTGTAATAAACTTTTAATCATCATTGGATAGATAATACGTATGTTAACATATATTTAGGCGTATGGTATTATTGTCAAGATCAGTTTTATCATTTATATTAAGAAGATAGATGATTTCTGAAATTAAATTAAAAGAGGATATATGTTATGGGATTATTTGGAATTTGATGAAATAAACTTTTAGATTAAGTTTCAACTTTATACTTTCTTCTTATTGACTAGTTTTGTAATAGTTTGATATCAGAGAAATTATTATGAATTAATATCAAAAATTTTTCCAAATAATATCATAAAGTTTACTCTTATGATGCCATCAAATTAGGATAGCTTATTGAAAAATAAGATGAGAAAAGCTAAACATATAAATTAATCCAATAAATTAATCCTAAAACCGTTAAGAGCAAAATGTATTAAATGTTAAAATTTAATGCTATCCTTAATGAAATGATTAATAAATGATTGAAATGAAATACCTGTGTGATGGCGGAGACAGCAGCAACGGTGCTACTGACACCATTGAGGATTGTGGATGTAGTATTTAATCCTTCACTAGTCATCGACCAAAGGATACCGTTTAAAAAGGAGGAGGCGAGTAGTTCAGTGAATTATACTTTACTTAGTTAGTGGTTGGTAAGAGTCCACAGATTTAATTTGTGAATGTTGTTAGCTTTCGGCTTCTTTTTTGTTGCTAATATTATCTGACTTGATGGTGTTGGTGGTTGATGGGATGACGGTAATGGATGACGTAACTGCTGTCACGTTAAACAAATTTGATAATGAAAGATTGGAATGATGATGATGATGATGAAGACGATTGATGATAATGATGATGATGATGATGATAATGATGGCGGTGAATGATGGTGATAATGATGATGATGATGATATTATATAATTACAGTAAATAAATTTTGGGACAAGTGGTATGACAACGGGGATAACTTGGTTTTCTGCCTTCGAACACGATCACAGTTGACATACACATGGATAGACATATACGCACCACTTTGCACTCCTGCAAAGTCTTTAATACTTTCAGGCCTATATGGACACAGAAGAGGGAGAAAATGGCCTTAAAGCTATTACTAACTATGGAATAGGAGGTGAACGGCTTGATTAAGGGGTTGAGAGGGGGGGGGGGAGATACGGGGAAGGTGGAAAAAGGGCCTATGTGAATGCCTTACAAGCTATTTACACTCTTTCTTCTCCTCCTCCTCCTCCTCTTCTTACAATCTCCCTCTTCTCAATCCTTGAAATTACGAATGGTGCGCACACTACGACTACCTCAGATGACAACATGAATTATAGCTTTATTGGATTTACTGCCTCTACCTATTCTTACTTCGGGATACGGTATTCCTCTTCCCCATATCCTCTAACAAACCTCTTTCTCTTTTTAGTTCTTTTTCAACATGCTATCCAGTTAAGTTAGCATAGGCTTTTTGAAGTTCTAGCTAACTCATCAACATCTATCCTCATAGCCTTCCTATGTTGTCAAGCAGCTGGCCTGATTGCTTTGGCTAGTTTGGGCTTTTATGGCTTGCTCCTACGAAATGATTTGATTATAGGCTGATGAATGATAAAGAAGTAGTGGTATAGAGAGAGAGAGAGAGAGAGAGAGAGGAGGAGGAGGAGAAAGAAAGAAGAGGAGGAGAGAGAGAGAAGAAGAGAGAGGAA
>NW_018108322.1:80435-87641 GCF_000183805.2 Loa loa | reverse complement strand
GTAGAGAGAGAGAGAGAGAGAGAGAGAGAGAGAGAGAGAAAGAAGAGAGGAGAGAGAGAGAGAAAGAGAAGGAGAGGGGTAAAATTATACTGCTCATGCACAACAGCTCTCATTTCTCACATTGATCTTTAGGTATAAGTTCAATTGAAGCCAAGATCGAAAATTAGCCTTTAATAAACCGATTTAAAATACCGAAATACTATAAGAAGTTTGAACAGACTTACATTTATATGAAAGTAATGAGGATTAATTCATGATAAGTGTATCGTTAAGCAACTAATTTCATACTTTAAGTGGCTATTCAGTTAGATTACTATGATGCCGACAAAAGCGATCACATTGGGTCAAGAAGGATTCATTGATCATTTGATAATGACCCAACGATGACATTGGACAGTATAATTAATCTCATCCAACCGAATCCATTCTAAATGACAATTCTTTTTTTTGAAAACATAAAAAACAAAATAAAATTAAAAAAACTTGAAAAACATGGTTATATGTTTATTTCTTCCTGAAAAAAAAAAATTTCCGACAATAATGGTCAAATAACTCACTCCAAACTATCATAACAAAAGAAGCTTAGATTGGTTTTACATTGATTGTTTTGAACCAGATCATTCCGCCTTTCTGGCTACTTCAAACCGGATCATCCCGCCTTTCTGGCTGCATTGAACCGGATCTTTCAGACATTTCTCGATATTTAAAACCTTTCTATGTCTAAATATTATGTGAAACTTTTGACATGTTATTTTTCTGCGTTACAATTGTGACATTATTTCAATTAATTGTTATAATCAAATAATCCTTTTTTCACATTTTTTTTTTTTAATTTCAATGCACTAACACCTTCCATCAATTATATTTATTGCTAATGAGCAATGAAAGGTAAGGAATTTTTTGAACTCTAATGAGGATAATATTTATATAAACGAACATTTTGCATATTTATGTTAATTTTCTGCCGCTTTTCTCTGTTTAACCTAATTTTTGATTTGATTTTTTTTTTTAAACTTATTATAATTTATTTTCATTTGAATCATTTTATGTTACGAATAAAATATTAAATTATATAGTTAGAAATTATCCTTCTGAAGGGAAAACTTTTTTGTCGTATCATTTATCACCATGTTTTATCATTATCATAATATTTAGATGATAAAAATACAAATTATTTCTCATCGGCTAATGTTTCCTTTTAATTACTGCTTTTAAGCAAATTAAATAAGATGAAAAATCAAATATAATTTTGCGGAAAGAAATTTAATGAATTTATTGAATAAATTGAATGCACTTTGCATTTTTTATGAATTAGTTTCAACATATCAGAATTGATTGATAATTTGATTTTTACTCTATAGATGATTTTTAATCTTCACTGAAACTAACTTTGAATTTAATAATCAAGTATATCTGGTATATACATCCCTGATTTATATGCAAGCATGAGAAATCATTGCAGGTATACTTAACTAATTAGAATAGTCACAAAAGTGAGATCAGATTTAAATCATAAATTATTTTTCATCTGTAAATTTTAGTGTAGTAAATGCGCTAAATGTATGATTGGTTAATAATTAATTGTGAAGAAATTTGGTATTATCAATTGATACACTATAAGGAACAAACAATTTAATCAATTTTGGAATTTAATTAACGGGATATTTTTGAAAAGTGCCATAAATTATGCAATTAAAGATTTCAAATTTGATGAATGTACCATTTCATAAATCATTAAATAAACAAATAATATTATAATATTTGGTGAGAATTGAAAAAGTAATTAAATAACATTTGTTTTAACCAAATTTTGCAAAAATTTTTACAAAAATAAGCAAAACGAAACTAAGAAACAGATTGGAATTTCAATTAATTTCCAATTAACAACAACAAGCATCAGTCTACCTCAAATGACGAATCGATATCAAAGCCAGCGTAAGCGCTCCAAATTAGCTTGTTATGAGTGCATGAACAATTCGAACTTTATATATAAATGGTAGCATTAGCAAGTTATGTAGATTGCAAGCAGAATGCATGCATTGCATGAAAATGCTGTTAATTTTATCAATACAACTTTTATTTTCTTATTCAAAAAATGAAACGGATCAATAGGATGAAAAAATGAAGATAGACATCAATCCAACTGGTTAGAGAATAATCTAGCTAATGCTCAAAAGCTTGAGAAATATCACTAATCAAGGTGACAAACAAATTTGATTCACAGAATGTCACACCTGCTATAATGTAAACTAAAATAACTGTCATTGCACTGAAATGCTTGCATAATGCCATTCATAATTCATCTGAAATAATGGTACTGTTAGCAAAACAGTACTAACTGCTATCAATTATCTGATATTTCTAAAATCTTTTGCTGTTACTATTCGATTATTTAGTATTTCCGGAATCTTTTGTAAATTTTATCATTTATCCATCAATTCATTAAGCCATCCAAAAAAAAAAAAAAAAAAAAAAAAAAAAAAAAAACAAACATCACTGATGGCTTCAATTTATATGAATGCGTCATTTTCCTAATCATATATCCTGATAAATTGAATCATTTCGATAATGTTTGGATTAACTGGAAAATTTCAAAGACGTCGTGAATCTGATTTCGAACAAGGTTCATTTCATTCTTTTATGGAAGTATTTGTGAATATTATAAACAGAAGTTTTTTTGTTTTTTTTTTGACATATATTTCAATTTTTTAAACTTTTATCAATACTTTAATCATAAATGTTGTTTTTTGAAATTATTTTTAGTGAAGATAAATAATTATTTAAAAGTGATAACAGATGTATACTAATTAATGATAAGAAATATATGCAAATTAATTAGTTTCTATGCAATTAACAAAATTTATAATAAATTTGATTTCATTTAATGCAAACTGTGTTATCATTGATTTATTAATTAGTACAAAACATCATTTTTATATATTAACATTTACTTACTAAATTACGAGAAAAGAAAAAAGTGTGGAATTTTTAAGTACGTTCAGAATTTTTTTTTCTTTTCAGAATCCAATTTAACAATTAATCCAAAAAATAGCTACCAAAAATCAAAATATGAAAGAGAGAATGGATATAAAAATGAATCAAAATGGTCTTCCAATTGGAGCAATGATACATCGAATGCATCATCAGGACATCCTATAACATTTGAAGTAGCAAGCAGGTAGTAATACCTATTCATTTCTAAATTTTAACCTTATATTTTTAACTTTTCAAACTATCATTAAAATTATAACTGAACAAATTAATAAGACTATGATTTCATCTTTTCCTGTTTAATCGATAAATTATGATTAATTTGAATTTGATAGTTAAAGCTTTGTATTTCATATGAAAATCGATTACTTAAAGTATTTTCATGTTCAACTTAACATCCAATAATACTGATAAAATTACTAATGAAATACAATTTCAAGTAAATTTTTATCACTTTTTAGAAACATTTTCATGTAAATTGATGTTATTTGACGAGAAATCCCGCATCGAATGATGAATCAATTCGAAAAATTAATGTAGTGATTATTGAGGATACATATGATATAAATATTTGGGATGAAAAGAGAGGGAAAAAGATGAATATTGAGATTAGAAGAGATCATTGAATTGATTAGTTTATTCTGAATATAAGAATAAATTTCAATTCTATTTGATACTATAAATTTTGAATGTAAAAATTTTTGTTAATACTTCAACATATCTCATAATAGTATAGTGTGATTTATATATATATAATCGTCCAGTTTTGATATTTGAAATGCTGTATTAATCATATAATATTTCATGCAAAATGGGGTAAGTTTTGTATATTTTAAAATTTTCAAATTTTAGATAATGTTAAGAGAATTTTTCAGTTCGTATGGATTTCCGCTAATTAATTAATTAATTTTTTCAGCAGTAAAAGATGGCTTTTATGTATGCTTATTACTGTATCTGTATTACTTCTTTTACTCATTATTACCATAATAATCGCATATGCTACAAATTGTAAGTGATTTGTTTTGATGTTTTATTATGAATAGATGAATTTATGTATCTGCGTGAATTTACGCTGAATTTCACGTATCTGCGTGAATTTACGCTAATTCTTTTGTATTATTACATTTTTCTACAATAGAAATGAATTTACTAATAGATGTAATTAGCATATAATCATATTTTATTCAATATGATTGATGGCTATGACTTAAATTGTACTTAAATTAAATTGGACATGAAATGATTAGTGAATTAATCTATTTTGAAAATTCACCAAATTAAACATAAAATTGAATGTGATCGTTTGTGAGATATGAAATGATTAATGATCTAAATGTGACATATCAAATATTAAATATTTAAGTTCAATTAAATTAAAACTATTTAAGAATGCTTAAACAAAATAAGGATTTAATGGAAAAAAATTTAATCTTTTCAGTGTTAATTATCAAATTTCCACCATCATCACCAATATCATCTACAACATATCAACCAGAACCAATTACTTTTACTCCATTATCTACCCTTCAACCTTTTCCACCTTTATTTCCCACTCCGTTACCACCATATAAGCCACCTATCATTACAATGTTACCATTTCCAACAGATCGACTTCAAAAACGAGTATTTCTCTGCCAGATGTATTTATTAAATCAAGCTAATGAAGCTTATGCAAATCATAATAGCTTCGAGTATCATCAAACATCTCAAAGGATTCAGAATGCGGTATGCTGAATTCCATTTTGAAAACTAAAAATGGATTTTGACGAAGAATCTGACGATCACATAAGTTTTCTCCATTAGTTTTTTAGTTGCTGCAAAATAAGTCCTGGCAATAACATTCTAATGATAATGCAATTATTAACCGGATAAATGACCTCTTTTCCGGTCATTTGAAAGGAGTAAATTTCGATTAAGCTTTTCACTGATCCGGTTTAATTCATCTTTTACCAATATTTTCGCTAGCTTAAATTATCTCAATTACCACAGAGTATATTTTGGTATCCGTTGAATACTCTAATGGCTAGGTTAGATATTTACCAAAAATTTCATCGATATTAATAATTTCTAATGTAATTAAATAAACAAAAAAATAATGATTAAATCCCAAAATTTTTATACAATTCTATTCCAGATAGATAATCAACTTAAGCCAACACCTTTACGGCCGTACCTGGAAAACGTTCACGTATGGTATTTATACAACAGGTAAAATTAAAATTATTTTATTCTATAAAATAAATTATTCATAACAGTTTATCTATAACAATTAACATTTATCTCATATGTAATTTGCATTTTTTTTTTTTCATTTTCCAGTGGTCCTCATCTTGCCGTAGAATTTTCACTCATAATGCTTATACCATCACATGCAAATATTGGTTTAACATCTGTCAAAAATGTTTTCCTCAGTATATTACCGGGAATTGAAGATCAACTGAATGGTACCTATATCGACAGAAATAGCATTTCGATACAGTATCTTCATATTTAATTTTTGTTTCTTTTTCTTTTCTCTTTTTTTCTACTCGGTATTTCATATTGTAAATCTATTATTTTTGGCAGTATTTAGTAAAAAAAAAACAGCAGAGTTGTGGAAAAAATAAAGGAATCCGGAATTAATCTAAACGGTTATGATATGATCAGAAATATTTTATAAACGGAAGAAAATTAGCTGAAATAAAAGAAATTAAGCAGGAAAGGTTAAATTTAAAAAAAAATGTTAGAAGAAAGAAGTAATTTTAACAATTAAAAGAAATAGAATATTGAGGAAAGCAAATTAATTATGCTTAATATCATAAAAACACTTTTTATCTTTAAAATTTTCAAAATTTATCTGATTTTTTAATCTGATAAGGGTAATTCGATGTTTTCTGCACAAAAAGTATATCAATGAAATGTAAAAAAAAAAAGAAAATTTAATTTAAGAAATTGTGCAATTAAAAATTTCAAGTTCATACATACGTCAATATATGAATAATTATTATTACTATTAATCTCTTTTATCAATTTATAACAGTTCTTTCATCAATGTTTTTTCTCCCTTATCAATGTATAACAACTATTTTATCAATGTCTTTTCATCTTTATCAATGTATGATAGCATTTCAATGTATTTCATGCATATAATTGGAATGGTCAACAAAGCATTAATGTGAGGTTTGCTTGATGTTAAAAAATAAATATCACAATATGATAGGGTAGAGATTATTAGTATTCATTATGTAACAAATGCTATAAGTATCCATTGGAGTGGACAGAAGCCAGATGATAGGTTATTATTAATATCATTATTATTATTATTAGGTATACCAAGGCTTGTGATCTTTCCGAACGATTCTTTCGTTTTCTTTACTTTGCTTCTCTAGTCTGAATGGAATGGATAGAAATAATTTAATGAGAGAATTTATTGAGAAAAATTGAATATCAAATAAATTAAAAATAAAGTCTTTAAAACGTTTAAAGTTTAATTTTTTCTGCAAAAAAAAAACTTTGTATTTATTTCAATATTACAAGAAAAAAAAGTATTTTGTAACAATCTAAGAATGGAATGAATTTTATATTCAATACAATGAAACCTAAAAAGATTTACATCAAATATTATCGCTGTTTATTACATTATGGAAAAAAATTTTTTTTAATCTTTTTTAAATAACAAATTATTAATTAAACCTTTGAAATACGTACATTTTTTAGTAATTGCCTATTATTGAGTAGTTTATTTTCGTGTAACGGTATGGAAGCTTCCAAATCGCGTAATACAATAATTCGATCGCCTTGGCGCAAATGTTCATCTTTCTTCAATTGTTTGAATGTATTACTCAATGAAACGCCGAAATGTGACAGCAATGTGCTACAGCAACAACCACAACATCTTAAGCAATAATATATTTTAAATTGAACAATTTCATTTAATTCTTATGAAAATTTATTGGAATATTTTAGCACAGACATATTAAACGAAACAAATATTTGATCCATTTAATTACTTAATTATGTATATTCGATCTGTCAATGTTGATCAATTCAGTCGGGAATAGTTGAATGCATAGGGGCGAAAGTTTGAGATGAATTTCTGGATAAATCATTCAATCAATATCGTCACAATTACCAAGACTATCTGATTACTGACAAGATGATAATGATAACATATTCTGAACATAGTATCAAATTTGGAAAGTTATTTAAAAAATAAAAAAAACAAAAAAAATGAAA
>NW_018108322.1:73710-79805 GCF_000183805.2 Loa loa | reverse complement strand
TCATTGAAATTCATTTTACTCATTTTATTGATTTTCATTGAAATTCATTTACTCATTTTATTGATTTTCATTGAAATTCATTTTACTCATTTTATTTGTATATAATGTATTTTTTTTCACAAATTTTGATATTAGTGATAAAAAATATCACTATCTTAACTGATATAATATTTGTAAAAAAAAAAGAATATGAATGTTGAAAATCAAAACAATAAATAAACATGATAAAATTAAATTAAAAATTTATAAAAATTTGATTTTTGTTACAAATGATAATTATCCAAAAAGGTTAAATATAAAAAACTTTAACATATTTTTATGTTAAAATTAATTTAGTTGTTTAATTTGCAGAAAAAGATTGATTTGATTATTATATGTTATCATTGGAACCCAAAAAATAAAATAAATATATGTAAATTAAGTCTTCAATATATCAAAAAAATTCAATAACAACAATAAAAATATGATTATTACTAATTTGTAACGATGATATTTCACTTTATCTCGAAAATATTTAAGATTAAAAAAGAGAGAAAATGAAGAAATCACTTCATCACCAGCTCCACGTAATGTTGTTTCGGCTGTTTTCATTACTGCAACTTTTAATTTTTCACCACTATTTTTCAAATTTCTCCCAACCGTGCTAAAGACATCTTTTGATTGTTCAACAAAGTTTTGTGCATCATCAAGCTTTTTCCCAAGTTCTGAAAAAAAAATTGGTAAATTATTAAATCGAAATCAAATTTGACTAAATTTGATTAAATAAGTTGGACTAATTAAATTGAATTAAGTTAAATAATTTAATACAAATACAACATTCTAAATTAAACATATTAAATTTAATTAGAGGAAAAAATCGAATATTCTACTACGAGATGAATTAATTAAACTCAGTTATGGCATGGTTAACGTTTGTTAGGTAATCAATACCTTATAAAAATCCATCTTATAGTAAATGAATTATCGAATAATCTTTGCATTATCTAATATTACTTTATTTGAAATAATTTTTTTCAATAAAAGATTATGTTAAAAAAAAAAGAAAAAATCATCATATCCACTTTTTATTTTTTTTAACTTTTTGTATAAATATATTAAAACTTAATCGTTCAATCATTTTGACTGATAAATAAATGACATTTTCAATTATAAATAACGTAGGCTTTACTTTTTTTTTTCAGAAATTGTCGCATATATTTTACAAATTTTGGTTTAAATAATTTTTTCTTTCTTTTTGTATCTATGCGCATTTATTCATTTAAATTTAGAAAAGTTATTATTATTTTAATGACACAATCAAGTATAGTTACGAATACAACAATAATGACAATAGAGAAAAGGAATTATTTAAATATGGGTAATATTATTTGCTTACATTCAATAAAATTTTATACATTTAAATTTCCTCTTTCAATTTTAATAATGCAACTTAAATAGAAATAATTATCAATGTTTCTTTATTGAAAATATTAGACTTTTCTTTTTTAGATTTAAATTTTATCCCAATTTTATCCTTATTTAAATTTATTTCATTTTATTTAAATGCGAAATTCTATGACCAGTAAAACAACACACATGTATATGTAAAGGATTCATTAGTGATTTGTATTTATCAAATTAGATCATGATTGAACTTTAAAAATCATTCTAATTTTTCCTGTATGACAAGAATGCTATCATTGTTCACAGAATTGTTATGTGCTCATTGCTTAGTAATGTGTGCTAACAAAGAGCGCTTAATCAATTTGCGCTAACAAAGAGCGCCAAATATAAAATCATGCATATAGGAAGATAATATTTTTTCTTCTTTTCTCAAAATTGTGTTTTTTCTCAAGATTGTATGTTTTTGGGAAATTATTTTATGATAACATTTTTAGGACGTATCTTCACTTATTAATTTGCATATTTTAATTCTCAGTGATTATGTAACGCTAACATTGTTTTTTTTTTTTTTATCTAATAATTTAATTATATAAGTATGGCTAGAGGTGAAGAAATTGTTGTTGGGAAGATGATGTTAACTTTGGTGTTAGTTCAATTATGTAAGTTTGAGATGAAGGTAGGGAAACTGATGTTACGAAGGTAGTGTTAACTTTGGTGTTAGTATAGTTATATAAGTTTGAGGTAGAGGTAAAGAAGCTAATGTTAGGAAGTTGGTATTAACTCTCGTGTCAACTTTGAGTGTTACATTGCGCAAACTTCCGGAAAAATAAAACTTCCATTTTAAACTTTGCTTTTTCATTGTTACAAAAAAAAAGTTAGCATCTCATGAACTGATAGAGTTAAAAGTGCAAATATATTTGTTGAGCAAATTTTTTCGAGCATTCTTTTTTCTTTTTTTTTAAACTTTAAAAGTGGTTTTAATTTTTTGAATTATTATAATATCTTATCAATTGCAATAAAGGGAGTGAGACTGAATTATAGTTGTAAAATGATTAGGAAGAAAAACAAAATATTCCTCAAGAAAATTTATTATACATTGAAATTTGCATAATCATATAACACAATGGCTACTGCTTTTTTTTTTTTAGAATAATTAAAAATGAGAATTTAACGGACCATCTAAAAAGTCATTAGCCTTTTCGCCAATTTTTTGCTGCGTTTGCTGAAAGAACTGTTTCATACTTTCTGTCCATTCATTGGTCAAAAATGATATCGCATTCGTACCAGCAATCAATGTTATTAATATAATGACCGCTAAACGCATATCTGAAATTGATTAATTTTTTTTCTTTGTAAAATTAAGTCAAATATTAAAATTAATTCTCAGAATTATTCAATTATTCCATTTTCTATCATTCACATTAATTTATACCAAATATGGGATATGAATGTACATGCCAGCGGTCAAATTATTTCAAAATCTTATCATTATTAAAGAATAATGTTAAATTAATGAATATAAAAACCGGATTCAATTTTGAGTACACTATCAATCATTCAATTCTTTAGGCCTTCAACAGAAAACACATTCATAACGGTTTTATTAGCCGGAAGACTCGAAGTAAAATAATCCTAATGTGATAGACAATTCGTTGATATTATGAATTGATGAAAATTTGCTTACCGTAATAAATGATGATGCACAATCATATGATGCCTTTAGTTGCAATAAAAATTAGACAGTGAAATTTTTAAGTGATATGGCAATAGTTGACACATTAATGATAGTGAATTGAACCATTCATTAACATTGTCATTTTTTTTTTCTTTTGTGTGTGTGTGTGTTTCTATTCAGGCGGAATATCGACACTTCAGATATTTCAATACGCTGGAAAAAATCTTTAAGTAAATAAAATTTTTAAAGCAAACAATTAATTTGACCATTTATAATCGTAGCTTATTTCACCGTTCAATATTTTAAAACTAAATATTTGACAGTTAATGTAAGGATTATTTGTTAATTGTTAGTCAATTAGCAAATAATAGTTACAAGGATTATTTAAAAAAGAAAAGAAAAGTAAACTTAAAGTATAAGTGCTTAAAAAAGAGAGAACTTGAAATTATTTAGACGAAACTAGAAAGAACAAAAAAAGCACTTACACATTTTTTGTTACTCCAGGAGTGATTATTCCTGGAATTTTCTGAAGCTCTTTTGTGTCGCAGTAAGTTCTTTGAAACTTTTAAGCAATAAATTTTGAATTAGAATAGATAAAGTTAAATAAAGTCATTATTTATTAGAAATCAGGACAAGTTCAGCTAGACCAGAATTCCGGAAAAGTGATAGATGTATATCGCTAAAAGTAGCCATCAAATAAGAAATTGTCAAGAATCATTTCGTTTAATTTACTAATTGGTTG
Organism: Loa loa; assembly: GCF_000183805.2. Lineage (NCBI taxonomy): Eukaryota > Metazoa > Nematoda > Chromadorea > Rhabditida > Onchocercidae > Loa > Loa loa. The sequence goes on along the minus strand of NW_018108322.1, from coordinate 76,005 downwards.
AACGATTGATATTTTAGATTATTTTATCTGTGCTCATGAGTTAAAATGAATTCATGATGTCCGAATTAATTTCCGGAATGTATTAATCTATTCTATTCTATTCTTCTATTAAATATTCAATTTGAATTTCCTAGAAATATAACCTTATATTTATCTCAAACGTTGGGATATGTGTGATACATTTCATATAAATGCTAAAAGAGAATGAAATTGCCAGAAAAAGCGAATGAATTGTATAAAAAGTAGAAAATATAAAGTTAAAATTTATCACTTCAACAATACGATAATCATTTTTTTAAATATTTAATGTTTATTTTTGAAAAATTTAACTTTCGTTACATGAAATTTTTACTTTCGGAAAATGTTCCTTAAAATTAAAATTTAATAGTTTGATCATTTTCATCTTGAAAATGTCATCAAAAGGACAGAAAGCTGACAGAAATTTATTAGTAATCAAGTTTTGTGTCATTCTCGAGATTATATCAAAAAGTGTTGTTAAACTTTAATATCTGCTGATGATTCATTGAAAGTAAAAAGTGTTTAGGGAAGTTTTTTTTTAATGTAGTTTGATATTTGTCATATAATTTTAGTATGTTTTTAAATTGATTCCAATAATTGACTCCAACAACAGAAAATTAGAATGTCTGTAATGGCATCACAGCATTATACTTAATTATAAATCTTGTCTGAATAATTGTGTAAATTGAAAAAATCAAATAATTTTTTTTTTATGAAAATGTAGAAAGTGAAATAGAAAAGTAAATGAGGAGTGTTTGGTTGAGGAATCTTTGTTTACTCTAATTAGATAGCTATTTTCATTTATTAATTGAATAAGGATCAAGTATTTAATTACTTGACCTTTCCTCCCGTTTAATTGAATAAGGTAGTGAAGGAGATAAGTGAATAAAATAAATAAGCAAATTATGGGCAAACAAATAAATCAATCAATTAATTAGGGAGATAGGTGGATGAATTAATTATAAAGTTAAGGAAGACCAAAGAGAAAAGATTTTTGCATAGAAGAGATACGGTAATGTTTAATCATTTGAGAAAGCGAAACATTAAGAAAGGAAAGATCAGATTCATAGATTTTTAGAAAGAGCATTACTTCAGATATTAAGTAATGAAATGACCGCATTTCCGATGGTAGCTAGCTAACAATAAACGAAAGTCAAATCAGACAGAAGAGGAGGGGAAGGTAGAATTAGTGATGACAAAGATGGAAATGATGAAGATAACAGTGATGATGGTGATGATTTTGATGACAATGGTGAAAATAACAGTGGTGGTGATGATGAAAATTACGATAACAGTGAAGGTAATGAATTTGATGACAATGATGATAATAACAATGATGATGATGATAAAGGTGAAGATGAAAATGATTAAGATAATAATGATTTTGATGACAGCAATGATGGTGATGATAACGATGACAGTTACAATGTTAGCGGTAACAATTAATGGTGGTGATAACGCAGTGACGATGGTAATGTTGATGCTGTTGGCAATCATGAAACTGATAATGTCGTCATTGATAATGATAATAGCTGTTATGATAGCAATAATAATAACGATGATAATGATAATATTTAATGGTACTATCAACAACTGTAAAGTTACAACTCTTTAAACACCTCTTTAAATATATTTTAATGTTGTATATTTATTCCATCATTCTTCTTTTTAATTTAAAATTTTCTTATCATTACTTTGGTTTTTTTTAACAAATTTAAGAACAGATAGTATTTTAAAATTGGATATGACAACAGTGTGGAAATATAAGAGAACGAATAACATAGATATGTTAATAGATAGGCTAATTGTTATGTCAACGATAAAAAGTAAACTTTGGGAAGTTTCAGTTCTGTATAATGCATTAAATATCAGAAAAAAAACAAACAAACTCATGAATAATTCCACTTTTAATTACTGTGTACTTAAAAATAAAATTATTAATTGATTTTTTTTTTTGAATTTTACCTAATCTAATATAAAATTAAATAAAAACTAACAGGAAATAAATTTTTTACCTAAAATTGATTGACAAACAATATGTGAAGTAGGAAAAAAGGGGAAAAAAAACTAGCAAATATTTAGACAACCAAAACTAAAACTTGACATTTTTTTTTGTAAAATCTAACAATCTAACATTTTTTTTTCAAATGCATAGTTTCAATTTCCGCCTAGCAAGAAACAAAAGAATTGAAATAGCAAAAATGTTATATAAGTATAATAGATGTGAAAAAAAAAATTTAACCTGTCACTTTTTTTTATTGTCATCAATTTTTTTTT
>NW_018108322.1:57775-73490 GCF_000183805.2 Loa loa | reverse complement strand
GTTGATGGAAAAATGTTTCGTTGTAACTTTTTTTTTCATTTTATTGGAAATTCAAAAATGAATCATTCACATTTTTACTATCGTCTATCATTTACCGTTACATATCTTCACTTTATACCTTCATCTTCCTTCTCTTTTCTTCAAACTATCTTTCTTTTTTCACATCTCTATGTATCCACGCCTTTTCATAAAAATTTAAAAAAAAAAGACCTCTTTAAATTTTTGAGTGCTTCTTTTTCTTCTCTTGAACAAAATGATAGACCAATGATCAGACTATATCCTTTTTATTTCTCTTCATAATTGCATAATTGGATCTTTTCTTTTCCTCTCCCTCTCTCTTCCAAAAAAAAAAAGAACAATGGAATTTTATAAATTTTCAGATGGAAATTTAACTTTTCAAACTTTCGTAAAAAAATTTCAAAAGTCTTTGATGAAGTTTGAAAGGAAAAAGGATAGAAAAGAGATTGGAAAAAAAGAATATTTATTAAAAAATGCTGCCAAATTAAACTTTATATTCAATATATGCCAAAATATTTCTGCAAATTTCGTTTATTTAACTTTAGCTTATTTAAGTTTATAAATGTACGAAAAGTTAGGAAATGTTAATTCCTTGAATTTTTTCACTTTTCATTTTTATTTTCTAAATAATTCTAAAATAAGTTAACACAAATTTTTATTTGCATAAATTTAAAAAGGAAAAAAAAATTGCAATAATGAAAAATAATTACGAAAGAATATTTTTAATGGTAGAAAGGATGGTTCATATTTCATAGAAGATTCAAACTAGCAAAAACAATCTTTCCAATGAAAATAATAATTCATAAGTAATCTTTTAAAAAAAAAAAACTTTTTAAGAATAAAGGAAATAGACATTCTTTAACAGTTTTTGAAAATAATAATATTAATTTCAAGGCACAATTCCTTCTTGTCGGAATTGAATTTAACAATTTATATTTTTGATAGTAAACCATCAAATGATTATATATTGGAAGTTTGTTGTGTACAGAGTTGTTTTTTTCTTTACTTTTTAAACTTTTGGATGTCTCATTCTTGATAAGAAATCAGAAAATTAAAATTGATTTAATGAAAATTATATATCAAAAATTGCAGTATTTCTCCTACAAATATTAAAAACTAATAAAGCAATTAAAAGAAAAAGAAAAAAGAAGAATTCTTGAGTACTTTTCAACATCAATTTTTTTTTTCGATTCATCTGTTTGAGAATTCTTTAATTACTTTTGATGAAATAATTACTGTTAGAAATGTTTTTACAAAAAATTAGAAATTGATTAATGCACAGATGAACGATGCTATTGTAATTGAATGAAATACAAAGTGATTCTTGATTGATTGATTGATTAATTGATTGATTTTAAGCTTGTTCAATTTCTAAAATTTTTAAATGCAATAAATTTAACAAATTTATGATGAATTGTCGAATGAATGAGAAAAATACAATTTTTGTATGGATTAATTCCATGAGAAACTGGAAAATTAATGATGAATCAAAATGTTGTCAACTAATAGTGCTGTCAACGATTTGCAAATAGCACGAGTATGACATTACAAGAAATAACTAATGGTTAAGGATTGCAAAAGGAAAAAAAAAAAACTTGTGGATAATGATTTATGATTGTATTAATTGCTTTATTAGATGTCAAAGATTGTAATGGTTTAAATGATGACAAAGATTGAGTGGAAAAATTGATAGTATAATATATTGAGAGATTTATAGATTGTTATAATTTATAAGATCAACTGCTATTAAAGAATGAAATAGAATATCAGAGATTGAAAAGCACTGTAAAACACTTATTTAAATGTTGATAAAAAGAGAATGTTCAGGTATTAAAAGGAATTTTCAGTGATAAAGGATATATTTTGATTTGCTAATTGTATTTTACAAAAAATTGAAAAAATAAATACAAAAAAAATTGTAATTTGATACGGTAGTATTTGATTGAGAAATTCATTAAATATAAAAAGTGTCATCAATTTATGTTATATTTATTTTGGCTTTTAAATTTATGCTTCAGGAATGTTTGGAAGTTTTAATTAAGTCATTAATAAGTTTAAATGAGAACAAACAGTATTTAAAATTTAATGAGAAAAAAAACAATAATTTCAAATAAATAAGAAGATAGGTAATTCAGGAAAAGGAAAAGATTTATTTTTAATTATCCAATTTCTGGATAAATGTTCTTTGTATTCCTATCATTTCTAATTAATTTCTATTTGTTATTTTAAAATTTTCCACTTCTTTTTCTTTTGTACTTATGAAATTTCAAAATTTCCTTAATATTATACAAATTTCATTTTATTTTTCTCTTTTTATTTCTAAATTAAAGCATAAAAAATTTTGGTTTTTTAGGAGATTTAAAAAAAAAAATAGAATTAGAAAAGGGAAATTTCTCTACTGAATTGTTAATTCACTGTTAGGAAAGTAAAAGTTCACTTTGTACTTATAACACATACACACACATGAATAATACACAGATACATACACACACACGCACACACCATGCACATGCATCACACATACACACACATACATACACGTACACACGCAACACACACACACATACACATGCACACACATACACAGACACAAATAATACACGAAAATATGGGAATTTTGAGAAGCAGAAAATACAAGATGGTATTATGAATATCTCAAATGCAAATAGTTTCCAAAAATCTTTCATAATTTTGATAAAATGGCAAAAAGTCATCTAAGAAATATGACTTTTGACCTTTCCTTTGCTAATGCTAAAAATAATGTTGCAAAAAAAAGTCTCTAAGCAAAATTTGAACTTTTTTCAGATTCATCAAAAGGTCATGCGAATTAACTAATGCAAACATTTCACTGGTTAAATATCTGCAAAAAAAAAAAAAAAAAATTAGTCTCTATTACTTCATACTTTTACAATTTCATCAATAAAATATTCAAATTAATCAAAATTAACAAATCATAGTCCAAGGAGACAAAAAAAAAGCCAATAATTTTTAAACAATTTGTTAGTAAGATGAAAAAAATTTTATATTTGAATACCTTTTTTTTTTCTTCTGCTTCATATTACTGAAAAAAGAAATTCGATTTCAACTATATTTATGATATTTTTGATGTCGTTTTTTCTTCTTTTTTTAATTAATTATATTTTGCAAAATTGTTTAAATATTAATAATTCATTCAAACAAAAAAAAAAAAAAGAAGCAAAAAATTATGAAATAAATTGAGGTGGATGGGAAATGAATTAAAAAAGAAATTAAAAATAAACATAAGAGAGGGAGAAAAAAAAAAGAGAGTGAGTGAAATTTTACGATTTCAAAGCATCGATAGGAAATATTGGCCGATTGAATCATCATAAGTCAACAAAATGAAACATCAAAAAATAGAAAATGGAATATTTTTGAAAAGTCAGAACAAAAATGAATAATGAATTATTATTATTAAGCATATACAATTTTTCTTCCCTTTTTATTTCCTTCCAATATATTAATTTAGGGAATTTTAAAATAATTTTTTGTTGATTATTGTTTATTAATTATTAATGATTAGACATAATAATGTAATTACAGGTAATCGCTGATAGTTTGAAAATGTTACTAAAATAAATTTTCAAATAATTTTAATCTGAAATTGATAATTACAATAATAGTAACTGTTTATGAATCATACTAAAATACAGCGTAAAATTTTTTTCGTTTTTTTAAAATAAAATTAATTTTATAGAACATAGTGATATGTTATACATTATAAAAATTTTTTGATATTACATTGCTAAATGCAATAAATTTATTTACATAATATGATATTAGCGGAATAATTTAAATTGTAAATTTTATATTTTATAGAAGCTTAATGTAATTAGCATAATTGAAAACTTTTGCATTGATATAAAATTTCATTTAAAATAAAACATTCATTTATTTCTCGCATTTTCAATACAAATAAAATAATAATTAAGTTCAAAAAGGATTTAAAAATAAGAAATTAAAATTAAATGGTGTAATAATGAAAGAATGAAAGATGCTCCTGATAATGCTCCACCATACGAATTAATTTTGTCTAGTAGTTTACTAATTAATTGTAGTGTAAATGGTAATAAACTTTTCGTTCTCTGACCTCCTTCTAAAATGTATTCTTTAAATTGTTCAGTGATGAGTAATTGTTTTGTTTGAAGAATGGTTTGCTATATAAATTTCAAAATTGTAATTAAAATGCTTAATTTAAAGAGAAAATTGAAACAAGGCATTTTTTTTTAATGTAAAGTTTTTGATTGCTTAACAAATTGCTGTTGAAAATTTTTACATTTGGTAAGATTTAAGAAATGGTAAAATACATTTTAACTTTTAAAATTTTCAAATTAAATTCACGATTGCTTATGTAAAAACGTGATACAGTATGCCATCAAAACTGTTTGCAATTTTTTATGAGACAATAATTAATATTATGGTTCATCTCCTTTGAATGGAAGATTTTTAAATTGCGATGAAACTTTATATGAAATTAACTGTTAGTATAGTTGAAGTATTTAACTTTATAGAAAAATCCAATATTGTAATTTGTTGAAATGATCTGGAATTAAATTTTGGAAATAATTAAAACCAATGGAAGAAGTCTTTTTAAATATTTCAAACTTCAATAACCGAATAATTTCATATTCTTGACTATTGGAAGATAACTGACCCATTCGTCAGAAATTATTTTAATAAAATTACAGAACTATTTGAAACAGTTCATTGAGCTAAAGATTGAAGTAATTAGAATAATCTATGCTAATTGCACCGAAGATCAAAAGTATTCGTTTGTACTTTCCAGATTAAACTCTTTGTTCATCAACTAATAAATCTAAACTGATCCTAGACGAAGCATTTATCAATTTTAATCATATCTATGACTAAATATTAACTAAAAATGCAAATCTTTTTTCCGGAAATTTATCCGGAATAGAGCAAAATCGTCGGATAATCTCAAGAATTTAACAATTTAATGATTTTTTCACTGATATCATCCGAAAGAATGCGAATTACAGAATTGGCTATTCAGTATTTCTTAAATGAAATTAATTAAAACGATCTTTCAACATTTCAAACATATTATTGTGATGATATTATATGAAATCTGTGTATTGCAATAATTACAAATTGCAAATAATGGTCTTTTTAACCTATTTGACCTCTCGATATGACCAATTTACTCCAATTATCATTCTTAATTGTCGATTCAACTTTCATTTTCCTTTCTTGTTTCACTCTTTTTCATAAACTTTTGAAATTTCCAGCACCAAAGTTACTTCTTATAAATTACATACAGCATAAAATAAAGTAAACAATCGTTATGGCAACAATACTTTAATTATAATTTTCTCTAAAATCACTATTAAAATTATTTCAAATTATCATTTTTTAACCTTTGACTTTTATTTTTCCAATCTTTATCAAAGGTAAATATGTTTATATTTCATCCATTTAATTTACAATAGTTTATTTGTAAGATTTAATTTTAAATAAAAGAAATACACGAAAATTATTCAATGAATTGTTTCCTTTTTCTTTTCTTTTTTTTTTGACAAATGAACAAATACAACTTATAGTGTAAATGTTTGCATATTACACTAACTTCTTGTAGAGTTATGTGATTCAGAAGTATTGGAAAGAGGAAAAGAAATTCACAAAAGTTCTCCGATCACAACTTTATGATATATTTCTAACGATTGAATGAAAGAATCCAAACCAAAAAAAAAAATTTAAAGTTAAATATTGAAAATTAATGAGATTTACGTCATAAAGTAATAAATCATTAAATCCTTCCGGAATTATTACTATTATTAGTATCGAGAAAAGAAGTAAATTTTGCTGAAATATTACAAATTTTTGTGTGCATTTTCTCTTTTATAAAACAATCGTATAACAATAATTTCGTGCATCGCAGAAGATTGCTAGATAAGAGCTCAGTAATTTTTAAGTTTGAAATTTCATAAATCGGAAATCAAAATCAGAATTGGTAAGAATACAATATTACTTTCTGCTCAATTAAAGCAGAAGAAAATTGTTGATTGCAATGAAATGCAGCAAATTAACCGTTAATACCAATTTATTGACTAGAATAATTTCAATGTATAATTCTGCTCAAGAAAAAAATTTCATTTTAGCTTAACTTTTAATTAATTTGCTCTAATTAATTTTGTTTTGGAATTATCAAAAGCAGTCTAATATCACTTATCTGATATGTTTTTTTGTTGAATAAGGAGTTATATATTTGAAAGATAACTGATAAAGTACGATGTCAAGTTCTACTTAAAATACTGCACCAAAAAGAACAGTACGATGAGTTGGATAGGAACTGATATCATTGTCCTGATAATGATTCTCAATGATTATGTAATCAGTTTGTTGAATATGAAATAGATCGATACAATTAACATAGGAATATCTTGATGAACTAATTTAGAAAATAGTGATAGAAAATTTGCAACATGAGCGAGTAGAAAAAATAATTTATAAACAAAGAAGTAAAAAAAAAGAAAAAAAAACTTTACATTCTTCCTGCCAAAAATGAAATCGGAAAAAGGGACATTTTTTAGTAATAAATTTAAAAATAATAACAAATTTAAAAAATGACAAATTAGAAAGTGACAATCAAAAAGAAAACGACATTTTAGTGAAAAATTTTAAAAAAAAGGGAAATAAAAAACTATAAAAGAAACATTTTGGTTAAAATGACAGAATTATGAAATTTTAAAATAAAAACCGATCAAATAAATGTAAGACTTTTAGCATTTTTTTTTCAATTTTCTGTTATTTTTATAATAATCCATCAAAATTGAAAACAAAAAGTATAAATTGACAAGTGAGCTTAACACCTATATGGTGATAAGTGAGCTTAATACCTATAAGGTGATAAGTGAGCTTAGTACCTATAAGGTACCAAGTGAGCATAATAAATTTCCAAGTGAGCATAATAAATTTATTTCCGATGAACATCATGATCATTGTCTTTAAAGCTATAATTAAATGATGTGAAATTATTAGTTAAACTATTAGCAAAATTTCATAAATACAAAATTCCACTCCAATGCTACCCTTAAAATTATTAAAAGTTTTTAAAATTCCCGTATCTTAACCTTACTTTTTATCACTGGAACGCTCGACCTACCAGTTCACTATATTTTTTTTTGTTTGACCTTAATCGAATTTCCCTTATCTTAACCTTACTTTTCATTACTGAACTTTTAATTCCCTCCATAATTTAGCACTTATCAAATTTAAGTTAACGTAATTTTATTAGTTATGTACTCTACTTTAAATACACTTACTTAAACAAATGGTTAAAAAAAAAATTCTTCACGAAATCATATTTGAATCCGGACGAATTAAAACTGCTTCCGGATCAAATGACTTCATTTTGCAGGTGAAGTGTTTATCTAAAAAGTCAACATTTACTTTTTTACTGTAAAGTACACTTGTTCAATTTTCATGTCAACTAAAAAGTGTCATCAAAATCGTCGGTAGTAAAAAAAATAAAAAAAAAACAAAAATTCGGGGGGAAAATTTTTTATTTAGTTGCAAACCTATGCACAATAAGTTAACAAAAATAACAGGTTGTGATTGAATAATTTATCTTATCCAATCAATTTTTCAACTTTTTCTAAAAAACTTATTTTACTATCCTTTATTTGATCGATGAAGCAAACTTTATATCAATTTGATTTATTCTTTTGCTTTCTTATCTTTTGCTGATATGCTCTCAATCACTATCATATATAATATTCATAACTATTTCGCTATACTCTTATTCTTTTTTTTAAAAAATTTTACTAGTCGTTTCATTTTTTTCAAAATATTCAATATGTATTTTGTTCTTAGTAACAAGAGCATATTGAGAGATTTCCCGAGATTCCTCAGCTCATCCTTCTATATTTACCTCCGAGTGAACTTTTCGAAAGTTTGAACTTTCCTACACTTCCATGTACTTCAACATTATTCTCTCACCTTTTATCTTTAAATATCTTCCAAAATTTTTTATCGATTATATTAATTTCCTCTAAATCAATTCCATTTTCGATACTGTTGCAGTATTCCCAGCGAATTTGATCAAATGATCTCATTATGGAAAACGATCACAATATCTTACCAATCATTCCAGTGAATTGATCGAATAATTTAAATATGTCAATTACCGCCATTACCCTAAACTGTCATGTCTCGGTATAGGATGAAAGTTTGTTGTAATAATCTTTCAATATGTTATCGAATTTTCATTCTCATTTTTTAAGATAATTACTGCGATGATTCATTGCAACGTTATCCGTCACTGTTGGCGCTGTTATCAGCACATATTTCATTTATCAAAATTGATCAGTATATCAGCTGATTTCAATAGCATCATTGATTAATTTTACTGTTGACATAAATACTACAACATTTCCGATCGGAGAATTCTTCTTTCTGATCAAATAAAATGATTCGATTGTTTCTTCAAAATGACATCCCATTTTTGTCATCTTTTAAATCAGTCTCTTTCCGCTTCAAAACATGTCACATTTTTAAATGTATACGATATCGGATAACCGGAAGTAGCAATTTTTACTCATTGATTACTCATATAATTTTACTTTTCCGTAATATCATTTTTATTTTTTAGCAAGACATGAACGCAAAGGAAGCCTTTAATGCGTTCCGTTTTTTTTTTTTAATCTTTCATTCAGAATACCGATAATTCAAATTATTCCTGTTTAGTTGCCATTCTTGACTCTGGTTGAATCTTTCCGGAATGACTCTCGTTAAATTTTGATACAATAAACTCTGAACAGATATAAAACTCAGAAACCGGATTTCTTGTAAGTCAAACAACCTAAATAAAAGAATAATATTAATCCTTACTTTTCCCCCTCTTGACTTTGTATCTAATATTGCATATTTTATTATTTGGTATGTGCTTTTGTAATTAAACCATAATTGAGTAATCAAGTTGTTTTTATTTCTTTACTCAAGAAAATGCAATTTGATATCATATTATAATGCTTCCCTTCGTATCAGAAATTTGAAAAAAAAAGAAACAGTTACCCCATAAAAATTCATGAAATTTAATCAGAATAATAATAATTTCAAATTAAATATTATCAGGATATTTCTCTCAAATTAATCACAAAGGATATATTTTAATACAGAAAATAGGAAAAATGATATGAAAAATAATTTTAACCGAAATGATGAAAATGTCACTTGGGTTACTTTTAAATCTGATAGCTTCAGATTGTCTAGATTGCCTTTAACTTAAGTGATGAAAGTGTCCCTAGGCTACTTTTAAATCTGATGGCCTTAAATTGTCCAGATTGTCTTTAACCCAAGTGATGAAAGTATCCCTAGGCTACTTTTAAATCTGATACTCTAAAATCGCCTTTAATCATCCACACATATGTTGATTTTTTCTCTTCTAATTCGTAAAATTTTTCAACAAAGAATACAAGTAAAAAATTGAAGTAAAAATTTAATTTTTAAATTTCTCATAATTAATTCTCAATGAATTATAAAAATAGTCCGAAAATTTTTAATTGGAAAAGCATAGGTGATTTATAGTTAATTTAGCATAGGTATTTTTTTCATAGGTATTTTATTAGAATAACATATGTATGAAAGTGGTGCAAATGACGCATGAAACAATTCCAATAAGGAGAGAGAAAGCAGTAGTTGTGACAGTTGCGCCATTACAACTGTCCGTATCACAGCAACAATATTCTGCCGCGTTATCAGAATCATAGTGACAGCCATTTCCGACTTTCTGCAATTTTAAATTGATCATTCTTTTATGACATTAATTGATTGCAATAAATGATACAACTATTGACCAAAATTATTAGATTGACTTGATTAAATATCTGGATGTCAACTGAGTTCAGAATATAAATTAATCTATTTCATCAACTTTTACATACCTAGACTTAAACTACCACTATGAACCTAAGTATTAATTACGACAAATAATTTAATTGCTGACTGATTTCATTAAATTTTATAAATCATTTATTGAAATCTCAATTATAATAAATGATGTAATCACTGATAAGATTTCATTTTTATTTTTCTGATAGCATTAAAGATGAAACGAAATTTATCATTTTCTGCACATACGAATACTCAGACTTTTGTAAAATTTGCGAATAAAGAAAAGACAAATTATTGTTCAATTTTTAGGTGTAAAAGAAATTAGCATAATATGATAGATATAAATGGGAAATTATAAGTAAGTTGTTAAAGTAATAATTTCGAGTACAATTCCAATCAATCAGCACGTACGTTTATCAGACTTCAGAAATTCTTCTTATCAAATATCTATAATGGTATCGCTTTCAATGTTATATGCAAATTTTTTTTTATTACGTAATCTACGAAATTAACGTAAAGTATGTCAATAAAACTGTAGTCAAATTGAGAAGGAACATAGTCGTACAACAAATAGACGGCTTATCATAATAATAAATATTTATTGCTTATAGTCATTAACTTTATTATTATGATAATATTTGAAAATGACACTACAATCATTATTATTATTGTCACTATTATTATCACTATGATTATTATGATCATTACTATTGTTATCATTACAATTATTATTATTGTTAATCATTATTATTGCGAGTATAATCTGTTCACTACATTATTATAATGTAATGAATGTAATGAAATTATTATTGTTGTTGTCATTATCAACATCATTAATTAATGGCGAATTTAAAAGTAACATAATTAATAACAAATTTAAAAGTTTGAAACAATAAGCTCACGTAACATTGCGAGTTTTGACCACATGTTTTCTCAATGATATCTTCGTTGTCTGCAAAACAATTTTTAATTCTCTTTTTTTTTTCAAAAAAAAAAGAAAGAAAATATTGGAAAAAACGAATTATGGGAAATAGAAATTACTGATGAAATATTCCTATTGAAATAATATTTTTTCGTTTTTAAATATTAAATTATGTTATCCAATATAACACAAAGTATAACCTTTCTCGAGCAACTTCATGATATTTAGTTTTTCAAAGTATTCTGTTTAATAATTAATTAGTTTAATTTTCTTAATTTTTACTAAAACCAGTTAGTCTTAATGATAATATCATTTCGAGATATCTCTCATTTTATCCCTAATATTATCTGATACATTGCATCAATTACTGTATAAGAGTGAGACGATTAGATTTAATTTAATTCGATAATAATTTTCAGAAATAAATTATCGTTTGATCGACAAATCTCAACAAATTTCACATCTTAACAGTAAAAAATTTACAAATTTTGGGAACATTTTCAAATAAATTAAAATAAATATCAATTTAAACCAATAGTTTTGACTTTTTTAAATTATGCATGAAGGACTTCCTTTAAAAGATTCTTACATGTGAATTCTGATGCCAATCGGATTCAGATGAGATTCTAACATATACATGGAAGAAATATCATACTAAATAACCGAATAATTCTAGTTATTCATCGTGATGCATATATTTGTAATCAAATATATGTTTATTGATCTAATATTAATTTAAGTTTCAAACTTACACTGAATTGCAAAATGCCTTTTCATGCAAAAGTTTGATGCTGCAGGACATAAAACTTCGGCAAACGATCCACCATTACCCAAGCGCCAAAATATTGTCGTCCAACGAAACATTTTAATGCATCGCTTGCTACTACCAGTATTGTTAGTATTGGTAATGTGCAGGCAATAGATTTTTGCATAATTTACTAAAAAAAAAAAGGAAAAAAAGCGATGTAAACGATTATTATTATGAAATGATTAATTTCATGAAAACTCGTTGATCGGTTCAAAATATTTGCATAAATAAAATTTTCCAGGTGTCCTTGAATCAGATGCCAATAGGGAAAAGTTTCCCCTATTGGTATTTGATTCAAGGGCACCTGAAAATATTTCAATTTTTATATTCCGATTATTTTTTAAAAAATTTTCATATTCTATATCTTTTGTAATATGTCTAGTTAATTTTTATGACTAAATTGTGACAGAAAAAATTTAAATTCATTTCAATTTTAAAAGGTATAACTTTAAGTAAACCAATAATGTTAATACTTTGCATAATTCATTAATTGTTAGCTAATATAATATTAACTGATTTAATCTTATTTAGCTAATAAATGATACACATATTCATATTAAATTTGAAATTTGTTTTAATTAGTTTATGCTAATTGTAAAAAATGATTATTAAAATTCCTTGAATTTTAAATATTAAAATAGTTAGTTTGAAATGTGAATAAATGGGAGATAAAATGATGTGAAAGGACGTGTTGTCAACTATTATAATGCTTCTGGTGATTTCCTGAAAGTGCTTTTTTGGAACAGGTGACAAAACATAGCAAATGCAAAATACATAATACTGATAGGAGCTTCAAACATTCGTTTTATTTTCATTTGTCAAGCTATACACTAAGAATAGTGCTAAAATGAAAAAAAAAAAAAATAATCAAGTTACAAATTCAGGTTCAAATGTTGATTAAAGCGAATTAATCAATTAAATTTTAAATTTGTTAGATTAATCTGAAATATTTTGAAATGAATTAATGAGAGAAATGTTAGTAAAATGTGAAAAAAAAGCGATAGATGAAAGGTGAAAATTTTCAAAATTTTAAAGCTTAGTTTGTTTCTTTTTTGTCTTTTTTCTTTTTATTTTGAAACAGAAATGGGCGAGAAATGATTGATAAAATGATATTATCATCAATGTTTAATAAAATACATTGAAAAATTTTAAGAAAATGTGACGTATAAATATTCGTGCTTTACGTGTAACCTTCCTAGCGTACGTATAATATTCGTACGTTTACATGTACTTTACTGACGTAATATAAATGTTCTGCTTTACGTGTAGCCTTACTAGTGTACATACAAATATTCGTACGTTTACGTGTACTTTACTGACGCAATATAAATATTCATGCTTTACGTGTAACCTTACTGGCGTGCATAAAAATACTTGTACTTTTACTTATAATATTATTAAAGTGCACCTAACATTATTGAAAAATGTTGATTATTCTAAAACTAATTACGGTGATGATGATGCTACGTATTAATTCATTATTGAAATAACTTTGGTGGAAAATTGGATTTAAGGAAAAATTGAAATCGAAATACTGATAAACAAGGAATGAATTTCGTTCGGAATTTAAACCAATTCAATTTTAATGATAGTTTTTCCTCATTTTTTTATTGATAAGTTTTCAACTATTGCACGATTGCTTTCGAACATATCATATCGCTTTACTGATAAATATGAATTAGTCATACTAACGAATGAATGAATAATGTATGTAATATGAAAAAAAAAATTTTCTTTTAGTCATTTATGATGTTTGCTAAAGTTTTTATTCATTCTCACAATAAAAAATTTAGAAATCATTGAAAATTTTGCAAATAATAATTAATCGATTTATTAATGCAATAAATTTAAATTTAAATACAAATTAAAAACAATATTAAAAAAGGATATTACAAGAAAAAATGAACAAAAAAGAACGGAATCATTTCTAATTCCAATTCTGATGTGTATTTAAGTATGGAAAATTCTTGTGAAACTTAAAATAAAATTGCACAACAATATAAAAGTTGAAATTTTCGAAAAATTTGCATTACATTCCAAATGATATAATCAAACAGATAAAGAAATGAAGTTTTTGAAATTTGGAATTTAAAAATTGTAATTTTAATTACTTCTAGAAGGGAATACGAAATCAATGTTAATTTTTGATTTCCAATTATTTCAATTATTAACAATTTATTGACGTATACGAAAATTTCGCACTCATATCCGATATTAATTAATTATAAATTTAAGATTGCAATAGCAAGAGTGATAATTAAAGAAGGTATCCAATAATAGAAGTATGATATAGACCCATTGCAAAGATTCGATTTACAACAGCATATTTCCGTTTCGTCATGGCTATTATACAAACAACGTGAGCCAATAGTCTGAAATAATCCAAAGGAAGAAAAAAAATGGCCAAGAAACAAAAACAACTGAAATATTAAGCCTAATTTTAATTTTATTCACAAAAAAATTAAATTTTTATCCTTAAAAACTTATTAAATTTTAAGGGAAAAAGCGTGAAAAGAAAGTAATGCAAAGGTATGCTTATTGAAATAAATTTAAAATTTCAACTAACATCACAAAAATTTTCCACATCACATCTTTTATCAATGATAAGGCCATACACTGCAAGAAAAGGAAAGATTATTTTTTAACTCTGTTTTTTCTTTTCTTTTTTTTAAAACTTTTCAAACATTTGATTATTCTCAGTTCTTTTTTATTTATTTTTCAACATGACAAGTTATCATTTCAATTTATACAGGATTACGTAGCTCATACAAATTATGCAGATCTATGTGAATGCAGAATTTTGTTAAAATTAAATTGCAGCATTTTCCAAAATTCAATGATGAAAATTTTAAGCATATCTTGGTAATATTTAAAATTGAATTTAAGATAATAACGCATTAATATTATCATATTTAGAAATTTTAATTCAAGTACTAAAAGAAATTTTAATTCAAGTATTAAAAGAAATTTTAATTCAAGTATTAAAAGAAATTTTAATTCAAGTATTAATTTGTATGTAACAGTAAAATGAAACAAATTTAATAAAACTTTATCAAATTTAATCGGAAATATGCAAATGAACCTGAATCAATGGTTGTCATTTTGGCGCAATAATTGATATTTGGGCTACATCGTGTATACATTAAACCGTAATTTGTACGTCCCGTAAAGCAATCCAAACCATTGATTAATGATATTTGTAAAAGAATTGTAAAAGTGGCAAATGTCAGATAAGACATTTTGATTTGATAATATACACACTTATCTGAAAATGAATTTTAAACATCATTAAAATTTTCGGCAAAAAAAAAAAAGAAAAGATGGAGACAATTAATTTATGTCATCTTCAAATGCATAGACAAAACTACTACTATACTAAAAAAGTGATTGTTTAGGAATTTAAATTTCAAAAAAAAAAATAGAATTAAATCCATATTGAAAATTTTTAAAATTTTTTAGAATATCAATAACCACAATGATCTATTAATGCATCTGATCTATGATTTTCTATTTTTCTTCTTAACATTCAGTTAGTCCGAATTCAGTTAGACATTTTAACTTACCTTAAATTGAAAGTTAAGGGATGTTATCTGAAATAGTTAAATGAATAATTAAATATTTATAAATTTCAACCTTTTCCTGCAATAATTTCAAAATTTTAAAAAAAATAAAGAAAACATAAGAAATGTTTGAATATCCTTTACCCATTATTACTTACCCAAATTAGTTAAATCAAAAAAAAAAAGAAAACTTTAAATATATCATTGATACAAATTGATCAAATCAAAAAATTTTCATTAAAAGAAAAAAAAACTTTCAAACAGAATATTGTTAATAATGATTTGTTTAATTAAGTTTAAAGTAAATTACCGTACACTCAAAAATCTCTCTAAAATATATTTACTTAAAAGAATAAAATATTTCATTACTTTTATTTTATAACTAATCGTTGAAATGATTGCAATGAAATTATTTAAAAGGTATGGAAAGTAGAAAAATTGGAAAAGCTATAAAAGTTTTAAGTTTCATTTTCTCTCATTCCCCCATCTCTCTCTCCCTCTTTNTTCTCTCTCTCTCTCTCTCTCTCTCTCTCTCTC
>NW_018108322.1:30809-57160 GCF_000183805.2 Loa loa | reverse complement strand
CCCTCCTCTCTCTCTCCTCTTTCTTCTCCTCCTCTCTCTCTCTCTCTCTTTCTCTTGTCATATTTAACTTTCATATGTGCATTCTTGCAAACAAACGAATTAAAATCAATATTTGCTATCATTCCTTTATCATTCCTTGCTTAAGCGTTTTTCAGATACAAAATTTCGTCACGAACGACCATTTTCAGGATGTTTCGTTTTCAACCGGATTCAGAATGCTTCAATTAAACCGGAAATTGAATGTTATAACTGCAAAGGTATTGCATGAAGCAAATTTTATTTGCTTACAAGTTGTGATTAGAAAATGTTATCAGTGAAATGATCATGATGACAAATGCAATCGATGATAAGCGGTATTGCATTGTATAGTTGTACTATTTCAAATTAATGTTTTTATTGTTGAAAATATTTGATGACATCAAGGTTATTTAATTATATCAATTATAACGATGAAATAAGGTCATACTAAATATGTAAGGTCATACTAAATATGGACGTACACTGATTTTTTTTTCTTTTTTTTTGTAAAATTTAAAATGTTAACAATTTAGTCATAAAAGGCTATTCTCTAATTTGAATATAACACAATTAAATGCTAATAAATTAATTAATTAATAATGTAAGTGTTGAAACAGAACAAATTAATATTGTTAAAATCCATTTTTGTTATCTTATTTGAGCTAACAATTTCAAAGGTTCAAACTTTGTAACGAATCACATAACAATTCGTCATTAATAATGAAAAGTTAGCAAACTTTGAATGAAGAAAAAAAAAGAAAAAGAGAAATTCTAGCTTCACTACATATTATTCTAAATAATATTTATTAAGTGATAAGTGATTAGTTTAATTGTTAACTATAAGAAATATTTATAACTTTACATCCGTTAAAATGCAATATCAATGATTATTTACTTTGATATTAATTTAACATTTTTAGCAAACATTAAATATTTTGATAGTAAAATTTCTTTTTCAGTAATGTGAAAAGATAATTTGAAATATCAAAAAGTACCGCATTTTTTATTACTAATTAAAATGTTTGTAACATTTAAAGAGTTATTTCGTTTCATTTATTTTAGAATTTTTAAATTCTTTTTTTTCATATTTAATTAAAAAAAAATAAAAACAACGAAATTTTTAAACAATATAAAATATTTTTGTTTTCTTTTTTTTTCTCACTCTGCTTACTAATTTATGCTTATTTGGTTTCATGGTATGCGCAAAAAAAAAAAAAAGCCGCCTTTTTCTTCTTTACATTCAATACCGAATGCCTCATTGCTTAAAGGTATTTCAAGCTTGCTTTTTCCATGGTTACCTTCTCAAACCATAAATATGTATTTGAAAAAAAAAAAAGGGAAATAAAGTAAAGAATAGCCACCTGGCGTTATCTGACAAAATGGGCTAAAATTTTGACGATGATCTGAGAAATATTTTTGCATCTTTTACGATTGAAATCGAAAAATGGCATTGTCCTTTTTCTGAAATGGCTAATATGCGACAACAAAGTGGAAGAAGCAATTTTGGTTAACTGAGTGACAATAAAAACGGTTAAATTACATTTTCTTAAAATGTTGGCGACAGTTGGCTTATTTATGAAACGGGAAGATTCATCACTTCATATTGCCTTTATGATTTCCCACTTATACTTTTATCACTTAAGTAAATTATGGTTCTTTTTGAAAAATTACTAAAAACTAAAGCGGATATGCTATCAATGAAGTCAAACATCTCCTTCTTATCATTTAACTAAGCAAATAAATATTTCAGTAAATCGGGTTATTGGCTTGAAATATTTATAAAATAATGAAAACAGTTTTTTTTCCAAATTAATAAGTAAACAAGTAAGTTTAATTTCCAGAAAATTAAACTTTGAATTTTACATGATTCGTTGCTTAAATTTAATTGAGGTGCCATACTTAAAAAGATATATCTTAAAAAGAGAGAAAAAAAATTAAATTTTAAATTTTAATATTTCAATTAGAGTTATTCCAAAATTACAATTCGAACATTGCTATTTATTATGAGATGATACCATTGTCATCTCTTTTTTTTTTCTTCTGTAATTATATAAGTTGCAAAGACATTAGTAATTCACGATAAATACAGTTTGCATTGGTTCATCTTACTCATCAGAAGCAGCTGGTAATGACCGTTCGCTCATCCTGTCCCTGTCATGTCCTGTTCTGTCCTCTCGAGACACATCTGCTAGGTCTCATGCAATCAATATAAATTACTTTGATCAAAACCATCAAATATCCTTATGCCTCTCAATTTTTACCAATTTTCTTGTTGCATGAATGAATTTAAATTGGTTTTGAATAAAATTATTTATCAAAAGTCATTGGAATGTCACACAATATTTATACAACATTTTTTTATGAATTAATTTAATCATCATTATATATAGTCGTTATTTTTATAGCAATGTACACCTAATTATTCAGAGTTATGCATAATTTTATGCATATATCAATTTAATTAATTGTGATGTATAATTGCTAATTTTATAGTGATACATATACGACAGCTATATAGGCATGTATAGTTCAATGAATTAAATTAATCATAATATATAATCGTTATTTTTTATAGTGATACATAAACCACAATAAATGTGTTTATTTGTGGTTACATCATTGAAATATCAGCAAAAAGCTTCATGGTCATTTTTGTTGTCGCCAAATGGTCATGATGACCGAAATGTTGCGGTGGAACGGTTGTTGTCGATTGTGCCAATGAAGCAATGGCTAGCATGGCTTGACAATTATGCGATTTGGAGCTGGATGGCATTATAAGGCATTGCTAGGGGCAACAACATCTGTTCTTTCTACTCTCATTTCATTTGCAAAACGAAAAATGATGTGATGACCATAGATTGTCCGGCTAATTTTCCAATTAATGCAAATTTGTTGGACTAATTTTGGTATTTTTCTTTTTGATTATAATTCCACTTACCATATAGCTCTATCCGAATTATAATTAATTAATTAATAAGAAGAAAAGGCTGAACTCGGTGACATATAAACATTCCACCATTTTGATATTTGTATGAAATGGATACATTCTACTGTTTGCAATGATTTTAATTATTTCAATTTTATTTATTGGATAATTAAGCAGATTAGAAGTAGTTAATTACTTACTTGTAATGTAAACTTCACAATGACCACTAAATGATAAAGATAAAAGAGAGGTCAAAAGGATGATGAAATACTATGCTTAGCATAAATAAGCCTTAAGTAATCACAGACAAACGTAATGCATTCATGCTAATTGCAATGGTTCATTGTCAGTTGAGAAAGGATATTGAGAAACGGTTGTCGACCTCGAGTGACCTTTTTTCCCCTTCCATTGGTCCACCTGCCTCAGTGTCTCACTCCTCCTATTATCAATACTACCATTACGAGTGGCCATCTGCCGTTCCAATCCAAATCACCACAAAATGTACAGACGACATTTTGGAATGATATCTTGCAGTATCAAAATTTTTTTTTTTCTTAAAACCTAACTGTTACAACCAAATAAAAACAATTAATCATTAAATAATATGCTCAACATTTCTTCGTCATATATAAAATCAATCTAATCATTATAATCTATACACTATCAACCTTAATGATTATCGTTATCATTTAACTATAATAACAATGATAATAATTGAGATTAAATCAATAATGACTGTTATTAAGGATGAGATAGGATCAGATCTATAGACCGTACTATACCGATCAAATTTCCCGATTTCTATCAAAGTATTTCTGATAGATTAATTTAATTTCTTCACATATTCTAATGTCTGAAATTTCAGTATTCCATTAAACACCGTAAATGTAGTCCTCGGTAGTATAGTGGTGAGTATCCGCGCCTGTCACGTGCGAGACCCGGGTTCGATTCCCGGCCGGGGAGCGACATGTTTTGTTCAAACGTTTTCCTTATGTTTATTATCTATATGATAATAATGATTCAGTTATTTTCAATTATCATTAGAAGAATAAAAGTTGGCAGAACGTATTTTTATCAAAATTTTCAATTTTCGTTAATGTGCCGCTAACAAAAAATTTTATGACATATTAACTCATATATTAATTTAATATATGAATTTAAATACCTAAAATTTATAGCTTAATGGAAATTTCACTCTCACTATCAATTGGTGGTATTATGTGATCCTCGGTAGTATAGTGGTGAGTATCCGCGCCTGTCACGTGCGAGACCCGGGTTCGATTCCCGGCCGGGGAGTGTGTCGCTTTTGCCAAGAAATAGGCTCTTCTTATTCCTTCGCTTTTCATTATGAAAGCAAAAGTTTTTAATTTTCAATTTTTAGAAACGAAGGCGGGAAAAAGACGAAGAATGTTGATTATTTCATCAATTGTTTGATGATTAGTAAGAGAAATTTTGCAGCTGTTTGGTGATGAAGAAAAGGATAAGATGAAGGATATGAAAATGAGAAGAGGATTGATTGCGTAATATATTGAAGGATCATTCACACATACACACACATACACACACACACACACACACACACACATACACACACGCATATATACACACACACACACACACATACACTCCTTATAATGAAAGGTCATTAATTAAGAGTGGGAAGGAAAAAATGGTAATTTATACTAATTATTACCGTATCATTTCAATAACTATTCATTCGTTTTTTACAAAAAAAAATGTTCATATGAATTACTACAGGGAAACTTTCTTTTTACCAAAAATTTAACCTTAATTTATCGCGACATATTAAAAACTGCTGTTGTGATGATGATGATGGTATAATGGTAATCATAATAATAATAATATGATGGCGATGATGATGATGATGACGACAATAATGATGATGCTGTTGATGATATTGATGATCATGATGATGATGATAATATGCTATTGCTGTTATTACTCTTGATAATGTTTGTTGCTAATGTTAATGGTAATAATAATAACGATATATTTTTGATGATGATAATAGTGATAATAATGTTGATATGCTAATCGTAATTCTTTTTTTGCTATGAATATTGCTAAACATCAATAACATTTCATCAGCATCATTTTGTTTTTCCTCATTACTTAAATCTTAGTTTTTTTTTTTTCCTTGACAAATTTCTCGGGATAAAAAACATAAAATGAAGTGTAGTGGAGTTATTTATGGATTAACAATACATAAAAGAATAGGAAGCAATATCATATGGTATGGATTACATTAACTGCTCCAGAACAGATTGCTCATAAATCTTCAGTTGTCCTCATCCATTCATTTCATACAACAAAAATACCATTGGACTTTAATTCAGTAAAGGAACATATGGAAGAGAAGTAGTATTGAAAAAGGAAACAGATTTTAACACAATGATATTTTCCGCTTTCGCGCAATATGGTCTAATTCTTTTCAAACAACATCAAATGTAGTAGCATTGGTTAACCTTTCTAATCCTAAAGGTCAAATCAAATGAGAAGTTAATCAAATTCTGATCTTTGATATTTCAATATTATTCATTTAATCTATGATTCATTCAGAATTTCCTTTCATCTTTACTTTCACTTATTATTTGAGAAAAAAAATGATAAGGATGAATTTATCTAAGATATTTATATGTTCAGCAAAAAAAAAAAAAAAAAAAAAAAAAAAAAATGCATGGCACAATTTTGACGACACGAATAACTGTGAAAGTTAATAGCTAATAATTCATAAGCATTTCTTAAATTGGTCCTTTATTTTATTGTTTTGCTGGATTTAAATTTGTCGATGATAAAAAATTTGGTAAGTTTTTCATGAATTTAACGAAAAAAAGTTAACTTAATCATTTTATCAATTCATTTTTGTTTTTAATCCAAATTTTGAACAAAGTTTAAAAGTTTAAGTTATAAATAAATTTATAAATTTTCCTCAATTTAATTTAGCAAGTAATTTATTATTTAAAATTTGATTAGCATATAAAAAAGACTAACAGTTGGTGATGAAACGTTAATCAATTTAATGCTACTTTGTGACTAAATTATAAGCTACTAATTTACAAATTACATCTTTAAGATTTTTGGACTTTTTTCCATTTTTTATTTCACATTTTTGACAAATTTTCTATTGAAAACTTTCTTTTTGCAACCTATTCCCGCAAAACAAAGAACCAATGATAAAGTTTAATTAAATTTGAACAAAATTTAAATTCAAATTTAAATGGACTCAGAAAATTCAAATATTTAAACCAAATCTTTTCCAGTAATTAATTTTGCATACGCGTATGTGACCGAATAATGCTCAATCCATTTCTTGGCCTTTTTTTTTCAATTGCTTAAATAGTCAAGCAGAAGGTTTTTAAATAAATTCATCCAGATGGTATCTGGAAAATTTTGAACGGATTTTTAAAATCCTTTGATCTTCTTTTTCCTTTTTTTTGCCTTAAATTTAAATTTAAATTTAAATTTAAATTCAGGCAAAAAAGCATTAGCATAATTATTATGCATGAAAGGAGTTGGAGATAGAAAATTTCGTTCATATTTTCGTTAATTAATTTACTATGAAATTTTGGATGAAACATTTGAACCGCCTTCATGCAAATGATTGGATGAGACATATGGGATGGTAACAGGGAAAACAAGATGGGTTAATCTTGTTGGTGGGTAGATTCGATTGGGTGGAGCAAATAAAATATCTTTTGACTCTTCCAACAACAAACTGTCAGTTGAAAATTACTGAGCGAAAAAAGGGTTGGAGGAATACGGTGTAGGTAATGTTAGTGATATATTTGCATTTAACACTTATCACTTTATGGTTAACAAATATTTATGATAAAATATAATCTTTTGGATAATTTGAAAAAATTTTAATTCAAATATCTCAAAATGTTTCAAATGAAAAAGAAACAAAAGTTGCAATAATTTTTGCGGTATTTTTATCTTTTTCTTTTATTTTTCTTTTTGGTTAATAATATTTTTGCAAGCATTTTATCATTTAAATAAATTAATTTTTCATTTTTATTAAGTGAAAAATTTTTGCATAATCTTTTGTTTGATAATATCCTTAATGATTAAATATAGGCATTATTAATTGATTAGCAATTTTTTTGCATAAAATTTTTTTGTTGAGATTATTTGCAAGTTTTGTTGCAATATTTTCAGATAATCGTTAATATGCTGTTTATTGGCATATCGATATTTTTTTTATTAAAAATTTAACTCCCTTAAAAATCGATTTTTTTTAAATCTTAATTTTAATTTTCAACCTTAGGCATTCCTAATTACCGTTTAATTTTTAATTGGAAGATAAATGGCAGGTTCTTTATGCACTTCTATTACTTTTTCAAGTTTCATCTATTTTGTATCTGTTTAGCTATACCGTATACAATCCAGCAGAATTAATTAATTACTGTGTTTCAGCAAGTTTTAGCGCTTTGTTTGTTGAAACTTTATTAAAGCTTGAAATTTCATTTACCATAAATAGAAGTTCTTGCAGGAAATGGGATTATATTGGTCGATATTGCCGTAATGACTCTAAACTATCAAAATCAGAGACGGAAATATGCATATTTAAATAATTTGCTAACAATTTGATGTGTGGAAATTACGAAATTCTGACAAAATGTCTATGAGTGATTTCTTGGTACGACATATTTTGGGCCTTAGGCCATCGCCAGAAGGACATTCAGATACCACAAATGAGCGGAATGGATCAACAATAATGGTGCCAAAGGTACCAACGGGATTACAGGATCTTCAATTTATCACCACTGGTCTTACAAGTCCAATGATCGATTATGCGACAACGTTGCAACTAATGCAATTGCAAATGTTTTGCCAACCAAGCCTATTAAATACATTTTTAAATCAAATGGCTGCAATGGGAATAGCTATGAATAATAGCTTAAACAAGGTATGACAAAGTGATAATGAATGATCCGATCAAAAGGGAGGAAAAAAAGTGGCACCATTAATTAAGCTGATCATTAGTAGAATTTGGAACTTATCATCAATAGCTTCTAATAAATTATGCAAAATTTTATGGTTATATTCAATATTATCAAAATTTATAACTTTTATTAATTATTGAATTTGAGATTAACGATTTCTTCAAGATATTTCTCAAAATATTTTGTTGGTTAAGCTCCGAATAAAATATGCAAAATTAGGAACTTTTCACTCTAAAAAATTTAAATAAGTTAAACAAATAAATAAATCAAATTTAAAAAATAAAAGCTTCCTTTCCTTTCTTCCATAAATTTTCGCCCACATTTTTGCACAAATATTAATTTGAAAAGGAGTCAAAGTAATGATATCTCAATGTAATTAATATATGTAAATAAATCTATCATTCATATATTTCTTTTCTTATCAACTATTAATAATTCATTAGATTTTTGATTGTTAATAATTAACAAATTTTTTCAAATTTCATAAACAATGCTTTCTTTTTCAAAGGACAGGAAGAATGTGTTGTAATTTTATAGCAATCATTTCAGAAATTGTGAAATTTATTTACAAATTATCGAACTTTTGGAAAAATATAAAATGTAATTAAAATAAAAGTCAATGAAATAATAGGTAACATCACCAGTTGAAACACCAACTGATAGTTGTACGATACATCCAATACGTGAACGGAAACGTCTTGCATCACGTTGTTCTGATGATTTATCATCGAAACGATCTAAGGTAACACGACGATTAGCAATTGATTCCGAAACAAGTTCACCTGTTTCAGGAATGTTTATAAAGGTGTGTCTTTTCTTCTTTTTTTTTAAAAAAAAAAAATTAATACCAATTATAAATATTACAATAGTAAATGCGATAACAAATTATTTAGATGAAAAAAAAAATCAAATAATTCAATGAATTTACTTAAGTTACATCTGATGAAATGATACATATGCATGACAAAATTTATGCAAAGAGCTAAAAAAAGTTAAAAGTAAATTTTCAAATTAGAAAATTAAAAATTTATGTAAAAACAAAATCGATGAAAAAGTGGAATGAAGGATTAGCATGCTAAAAAGTAAAATAGAGGAACTGTGAATTAGATAAATTTGAAATAATTTATTATTATTGTTTAATGCTTTTTTCTTTGGAAAATATATGAGAAAAGTAGAACTTCAAAACTTCAAAAATCTGGTCAATTTTTCAAAATAGAATTTAAAAAATAAAAATGAGATGTAAATTACAGGAGGCATCATCTTTACCGCCACCTGATGAATTACAAGCTGCAGCAGATTTGGATGAGACCGCTGTTTTTGTAAATGTTTCAGAGGAAAGTCGACGTAACATTGAACAAATTACAAATGTCATTGGTGATTGCATATGTGCCTTGTGCAAAGTATATATTTAATAACAATTTTGAATTTAATTTATTTAATGAAATTATTTAATGAAACTTTAATGAATTTAGTGAAACTAAGATAAAACTTAATGAGACTTACACATTAATTTATTAATCATTATTCTTATATTTGTTTATCGAAAGATTATTAAGTAAATGCATTTCAAATTTTTTTTTCTTTCTCTTTTATAATAATTTTTATATTTTAAAGTTAGCACAAATGTTTGAGTAATTTTTGTAAATTGCTTTTTTAACAAAAATTTTTACAAAAAAATAATTTTTTAAAGTAAATTATAAAAATTACTCAAACATTTATTCTTAAATATTATATTATAACGGAAAATAAAAGTTTAACAACAATTTGATTTCTTAACTTTTATTAAAATATTAATAATAGTAAATATAAATAATCCAAATTTATTAGGTTCGATATGATGATGTATTTCGGCTAGCACAACATCGTTGTCCACGTATTATTCATGAAGAATATCGTTGTCCGGAATGTGACAAGGTTAGCATTTCTTCATTAAATTTTACATACATTATCAAAAATTGATAATGTCCTAGTGGTAAACAAAAATTGATAATGCTAAAAATTGATAATATTGATAATCAAAAATTGATAGTGTCATACTGAATAAGATTAAGCATATATATTAGCATATTTGAAAGTAATTTATGATATTAACCATTAAATTATTCCAGTTTAATTATCCGGAATTGCTAAACTTTTTTCGTCTTAAAAATATGCGAAAGAGTTTCATGCTTTTTTTTTCTTTTATTTCAAGTAGTATTAATTTCATTTCTGTTATTTTATAAAACAAAAAAAAAAGAAAGAAATACTTGAAATTGCAATGTATGCAATAAAACGGTAACATGAAAATCCTTCTTTTCAAAGTCAAATAAAATTTTTTTTTTTTCAATAGGCGCAATTAACCAAGAATACAGCCAAATATGTCCTATTCCAAAGTAGTATGACTAACAATGGTCTAGTAGTATCCGATTCTTTGCGACCGATTCTTTGCTTCCTTCTTTATCGCATCCAGAATCCATAATTAAGTGGCAGGTGCATGCGGGAATTGGATGGTTTAAGAGCTTGTTCTGTCTCTATCGAGATGGCTCAGAGGGCCATTTGAGTAAGCAATTGTAACTGAAATGGTGATAAATGTCTCCTTGATGCATGTAAAAACATGATATTTTAATGAGGGAGTTTTGAAAGAATGAAGAAAAAAAAAAAGAAGAAGGAAGGATATGTCAAAATGGTCAATGGTTCTTCTTGACCTTACCACCCACTGATTTTACACGTTTTTGTTTTTTTTTATTTTTATTTTTGCGCCTTCCTCTTGTTAAAGTACCATTACTACTTCTACCATTACCACCCGTTGCCTAATAAACCTTTGATGAGAGCACAATTATAGGTATACTTTAATCGGGTAACTTTAAAGGTACATATGTACATGTTTAGCAATGGTACTATAATTTGATATTTGTAAACAAAATTATTAAGGATGCCGATTAACATGAAGTTTGCATAATTGATTCAGCTTTATCTCTTCTACTTTATGCAAATTTCTTTACCAGATTATCTTTTTTTCATCCAAAATTTATCACAATTTTTCGAATTTCAAACCATTTTGCTACTTAGTTAATAATTTGTGTCTTTTTTTTTTAAATCCAACTATAATTGTTTGGGATTCTAACCAAAATTACTATCAAATTAAAATCTCATGCAAATTTTTTTGTATAAATTTAATTAATAATTTTTTGCATAAATTTAATGAATTAATAATTTTTCGGGCGGAATATTCTGAATTTTACCTCACAAAATGCGCTATTGGTAAGAAAGAAAAAGCAGATTTGAATGAGAAAAGAAAAATGATACAATTTTGAGGAAAAATTAAGTTTATAGGGCTTGAAGTGATTTGAATTTGAAATAGTCCCGAAAAAATTTGATCTAAATCAATTAATACCATAATTTTTCCTCATGCCTAAACAGCACGAGATAAGTAATTGTACTTTTATTGCTAATAAAAGTTTCTCCTTTACTATTCTCTCGTCTTCTCCCTTAGTGGTACAGTAATCATTTCCAAAAATTGTTTTTTTTTTATTTCAGGTATTTAGCTGTCCGGCAAATTTAGCATCACATCGTCGTTGGCATAAACCACGCGGGAATGATCAGGTAGCTGCTGCGGCATCATCATCTTCCGGTTCTGCTTCCTTGAGTAATTTTATATGTACGATCTGTTCCGCAAAATTTGATACCAAAAAAGCCTTCAGATTACATTCCGCACACTGCTCAGCCATTCTTTCCGATAATTCTAGTCATACTCAAAATCATCTCTTAAACTTATTGCACCATACTATCCCTTCAAATTTAAAATCTAAAATAGAAAATTAAAAAAATTGTCTATAATTAAGGGATAGTATTAAACCAGGCGGAATGTTCGGGTAATTGTAATGCGAAATTATGCAAATAATCCAGTGATATGACTAAAATGTTATTTATACGAAAATTCAACCTTTTATTTTGTAATTTCAAATTTTGTTCCATTCTTCTACCTCATTTGTTTAAATTCATTTCTTTTTTTTTGACTATTTTAATTTATACTACAATCTAATATATGCTTATTTGTATCATTTTTGATCTCCCATTTACAATTAGATCTTCAATTTCATTTCATTTCATTTCAATTCTTTCCCTTCATAATAAATTAGTATTATTTTTTCGAATAACTAAACCATGGAGCATTCTTTTTTTCTGCATTATCTCATCTTTTCAGCAATTCTTAAACATTCAGGGCAATATGATTTGTATTAATTTTAGAATAGCTAAATTTATATTCCTAAAATTAAATTTTTATCAAATATGAAATGTATGCAACATTTTTTGTTTTTTTTTTTGCATTTATTTGTTTTTTTTCAATTTTTTAATCTTAATTTTTTTTTTTTTTGAAAACTTTTTCTTTGCATAAAATTTTTGCACTATCATATTTGCATCAATACATTTTTAGCAATAAATACATGTAAGCTAGTGAACGCTGAGTATTCTCTAGTCAATTTGATGTACAGTTATTCTTATCATTAATCATTTATCAAACAATGACAAACTATAATACTCCTTATTACTATTATATATAAATGATATTAAATCATATATCATAATTATTCCATATGACTATACCCAATTATTTTATTGTTAATCAAAAAAAAAGAAAGAGGAAAGAATTGTAACATTGGTAATAGTAGTAATAGGAGTAATAGTTTATAGTTTATAATGATAATAACACCTGCTCTCTTCTTGTTATATTCTTGTTTGATGTAATTTGCTTGACCTCTAGTGACCAAAACCATAATCATCATTTCTATATACAATAATTTGGATAACCTTAATTTACCGCAGTTAGTTGAGAAAAAAAAAATTCACTTGCAATTAGTAAAATTTATATGCAAAATGTTGCGGAAAAAATAGCAAATATTGTTGAATACTGCAAATTAGAACTAAAACTTGTTGGGATTTTAATGAAATTTCATTTTTCGCTCGTTTTTTTTAATCTTTTAAATTTTTCAAATTTCAATAAGTTCAATAACAACCATTCAGATTTCAAATTAATAGTTATTAATTTCATTGAAAACAACAAAATGATTGATATTATTGGTTTCGGTTACTATCAAATCAAATTTCATTGTGAAATTATTCACGTTATAATATATTACAGTAAATGTATTGCTTTCATTGAATAAATCAAATAAATCATACCTTTATATCTCTTTTCCTCCTTTTTTTTTCTTTTTTTAATCAGTAATTATCATTTTATTTATGGGATGAGTAACGAATTTCGAAATTGAAATTCAATTGCAAAAATATTGTCAAACGAAACAGTTAGATAACTGAATTTTAAATATTTGCAGTGAATTAAAAAAAAAAGGAAAGAAAAGTTGCATATATTGTCGATATTTGCATAAGTTACAATTATCAGTTAATTGATATATGATAACAAGACAATGTATGGAGGGAATAATAACTGCAAAAATTTCCACAGACGTAATGCTACATCATTAGACAGTTGTAATCATTGTACAATTAGAATTAATTAACCAAATAGTTATTTAGAATTACTGCTTAAAAACTCTTTTACTTTAATATTTTGCACTAATATATGAAAATTCTTTCACCATTAATATGCTAATCAATATCTCTCAGATATTATTAAGTTAATTGATACCTCTCAGATGTATGAATTCAACTTCCTTGCATCTCATTCAAATTTTCGTATTATTATCCAAGAAATAAAATGATGTTAAACAAACTGCTATTTCTCAGATATATTAAACTTATCTGCCATCTCTCAGATATACTAAACCATTTGGTCTTTCAAATATATTAAAAATTACAAAAATGGCTAATTAACTGGATGAATAGCTTATTTAAATAATCCAACTTCCATCCATTTCCCTTAAACTCTTATACCGTTATCCGAGGAATAAAACGATAATGATGGGAGAATAAAATGAATGAATGAATGAATGAATGAATGAATGAATAATGTCAAACACATCTAACTAGCCTTGACATCTTCACTTGATCTCCTATATTTAGATGGTACTCAAATTAGACGTAATTACAGAATTCATCATCAAATATTTTCTCGAATCAACAACACAACAGTATGATGATGATGGATAAATGAAGAAGGATAGGTGAGAGATGAGGGAGAAGGTAAGTTTTCTGGGATAAAACTTAAATCTGCGTATTGATCATACTGTAGAAGGATCAATAAATGAATGGTGTTATTCAACTTGATATCTATCTTTTCTTTATTTTAGCTTTTATTTTCTTTTACTCTCTCTCTCTCTTTCTTTTAAATTCTATCTTTAGTAAATTTTAAAATAAATCCTAAATTTATATAAGATTTTTTGTAGAGATAATGGTTAACAAATCCTTTAACTTTATTTATATAATGAAAATTAACGAATGAAATTATTGAATAAAAATGACAGTCAATGTAATGTTGTTGAACAGATGGTAAAAGAGTGAAGAGAGTAGAAGGATATTTGATGTTTGAGGATATTCGAGGATACTGTTACCTCCAAACATTTGCCATCTCCTGTAACATATATTCTTATTAATAATTAAATATTCTAAATGAAGCAAAATAAAACGATAGTGAAAAGAGTTAAAGTCATCCATCATTTTCAATCTTCTCCTCTTCTCTTTCATTCATATATATATATATATATATATATCATTGACATTTAATATATTTCATTTTAATGTTTATCAGAAGAAAAAAGAAAAATGAGCAGTAAGGTTGAAATGATTTACCTCTCGAAAATTTCGATAGATTAAAAGGAAAACTCGATTTAAAATGATTTAATTTCAATTTGTCTATAAATAGAAATAAATTACTTCAAAATCATTTCATAGAAATATGGTACATATCAAAAATATGTTCAGTTTTATTTCCTAAAAAAAGAGAAAAAATTGAATAAATTTAATGGAATTAATGAAACTCAAATAGTTCTGGGAAATAAAAATGTAAAGGTAAAAAAAAAAATTCGACAGAATTTGGAAGCACTTTTTTTTTTCTTCCTATAAATTTTTACTGAAAATGACAAGCAAAATTCTTTTTCGCATTTAACATTTTCGGATAATAATCAATGAGATTATAGCGCCTTTCAGTACTTTGAAGTTTGTCAATGCCTTGAGAAATCGACGCTTAACAGCAATAAATATGAAAATTTTAATAAATTAACAGCTTGTTTCTCTCCCTCTCTTCCTCTCTCTCTCCCTCTCTCTCTCTCCCTCCAATATATTTTATGAAAATCTTTGAAAAGTTGCTGTCAAAAGAAGATCCAACGAATACATAATAAATTGTATGCCAATTTCTCAAATAAAATTCCTTCCAATTTAGCAATATGAAGCGCATTTTTTTTTCATTTTTGGAAAACCAGATTTTTTCAAATGAATTATGTTTTATTTTTTTTAAAAACATCATGACAGAAAAATTGGTATTCCTAACCAAAGTAATGAATCAATAAACTAACAACCAAAAAAGAATTAAATGAAATCAATTGATAAAATGGTTATCGAGAAATTCATGTGAGCCAAAAATTTTTAAGATATTTGAAATAGACAAATTTTTTACAAGAGGTAAAAAGGTTTGAACCATTACTGGAAATTGAGAATCATTTAAAATCAGAAACCAAAAAAGAAACAAAAGAATGCAACGCAACATTTAAGAAATGTTCAAAATACATTTAAAATACAATAATTTTTTGAAACGAAAAGAAAAAAGAGGCAATTCAAAAAACACATTCAGGCATATTAAATATCATAAAACACTTTCCGATGAAAGTTCTTCACAGCTTCTTCATCCAATCTATAGTAATGATGAGTTAATGAATGCCGTGTGGCAATTAAAAATTGGAGTAAAAAGAAATTATTGGTACAAATGTGGTTAACATGTAAATTTTCAAGTTGATTATTTAAGTTGATTTTCATGTTGCACGTTTTCAAGTTGATTATTAGTATCGCATTATTATTGCAGATTATAAAACAGAAAAAAGAACAGATATAAGATGATGGAATGACAAAAGACAGAAGAAAAAACACACCTCATTATTTTCGGCAAAGTACAAATCGATAATGAATATCATTAATTTCCACTGGTTCTCCTGTTCTTTCATCGTAATCGGCCCATTCCTTGATTCAAAAGTATAACAATTAGATTATTACTTCATTAGTTCAAATGCCATTGACAATTGAAACAATTACAGCAGCACAAGTGGTCTAAGGGGATTCCTTTAAATGATAACCACGAATACACCACTTAGTCGTTCACACATGCCTACATTCAAATTATACTGTTTAATCTTTTTATTTTTTATTTCTACAATCTTACCACTGATTATTCATTTGCGCATCAAATAATGTATTAAATAAATAGATAAAATGGGAGAATGAGTCATTCCTTTATTATTATTTTTTTTTCTCCTCAGAACAATACATAAACAAGCCAAATTATTAGAACATTACAAAGACAAATTAAAGTTTATTTTAACAAAGTGCGTCTCACAGATTGGTTATGTAAATTAAAAGAATAAGTGGAAACCTTTTCAGTAAGATCAATATTTTCAAAAATAGTTGTTGATTCGTCTCCAATAGCTTGCCATGGCGACTGAAATTACGATTTATATCGGAAAAATATCAAATAAATAAATACTGTATAGCAAACAGTAAGCTTCTAAAAGATCAGTAAAATTCAGATTAGTAAACTTCAAAGATCAGCAAGCAGTAGGGTTTCGAAAAAAAAAAAACGATTTAAGAAATCTACTGGACTAAACGATACATTTGCTCTAATAATGATCCTTACCATTTCTTTCACTATTCAGCTCCCCAACACTTAAAATTATTGCACTTGTTTCCCTTACTTAGGTACAAAATTCGAATTAAGAGAAGAAATAAAACAAACTCGTGGATCGAAGTCGGTCGGTTCCAAGCCACGACAGTCAAATTTAACCAGTTCCTTGTATTCAGCATAATCACTTTTATAGGGTCGAAGCGAACCTTTCACAATTTCTATAGAAATAGTACAGCATATAATAATTCATATATAAAGAAAAACGAACTTAAATTTTAGATCACTTCAACCGTGTTATATGATTCGCATATATTAATATTAAAAAATATTCTGAGAAATTAAAACGTGAATTTTAAAAGCAGACATGAAGTGCACTTTTAAATAGATTTTTGGTAAATTCTGCCAAATTATCACCAGAAATTACCGAGTGAATTCATCCTGTTACATAATTTACATTTTTCCAATATATTTGCAGTTCCTTTGCTTCCAGGTATATTAACTTTTTCCTGGAAAACTTCCCAGTTTGAATAACAAAAATATATATATATACTAATTCATAATGCTTGACACTGTTTTCTTGATTCCCTATCAAGTTCCGCCTTTTACATGGTTTTCTCCAAAACTTTGGCTTGATTAATGCGCATTGCATCATTACAATCATACCTTATAACAACAAACAACTTACTTGCGCGACAACATACTGCCAATGTTCTGGTTCTTCACCACAGTTCGTACATTTCAACTGTAATATGCATAATTACTGTTGATACATTCTGAAATTGATAAAATATGATGATAAAGATTTCCAGAATTTGACCCGGTTAAAATTTCAGGTTTGGGGAAGCCACGTAATGAAGTAGTATGGATTGGAGAAAAATCGGAATTACGAATTTTTTCAAATTCGTCATGATAGAACAAATTTTCCCAAAACCCTGAATGATGACTTGTGGACTATTTACGACAACGCATCACTTTTTTATATTTTTTAAGATAAAATTTTAAAATACAAACAGAAAAATCAAACTACAGCATCAAACTACAGCCTACAAGTTAGTCCAAACTTTTTCTTTTAGAATTCCATAAAACCTTTAAATGCCATCGAAATTTGGTCCAGTCACCCATTGGTTCCAATAAAGTTACATTCACCAAATTGGCTTTCAACTGTAGCGCAATAATGGGCTGCAAAAATGTTGAACTTTCCAAACAAATTTATTATCAAAAATTATCAAGGAAATAAAAAACTTAAATGGCCTTAAAAGTTTAAAGCTTAGATGAAAATAAAAAATTTCACCTATCCAAAATACTTTGGAAACTCTCTATATCTTTCCGACGATTCAAATAAATCATATATAAACTCAGAAATGTCTCATTTGAAGGAAAGGAGTAACTTACCATAGTATCAATGAGTTTTCCAGTTCACAAGATGATCCTCCCGAAAAAAATATATTTGAAGTAGGAAAAAGAAATATAAATTGAAGACAAAGAGATAACTATTGCAAACCAACCAACTACAATAATTCAATCAAGCCTACACATTCAACAACAAATTGTATCTTTTTTAAAAGATATGACTAAATGGGGAAATAAGAAGAGTAGTTTTATCAGCCAATGACGATCTTTCGTGGAAAGTGATTTTGCTCAATTTACACTTTTTTTTTTTCTGACAATATAGAATTAGAATCATTACTAGCAGTACCAAAAGCAAAGAAAATGTGAGAAATATTTTATTAAATTTACAAAACTGAGCAATGTAAAATTTAATATTTCTTTAGAAATTTTCCAGTCTTAGATATAAAGTTCATTTGAGCATACCGCTTCATGATAATGACAAGTAATCCCCTACGATAATTTAATCTTCATCCTTAATCAGAAAACTGGAAGTAGAAAGCATATATCATGAAGACTGATAGACAGTCACATTTTCTCAAGAAACAGGGAACAAGTAGAACTAATCACCCATTAAATTTCGAATTTCGAATAAGATTTAGAATTTGTAGGGTGGTAATTCCAGGATGGAACTAAGTGCAACTTGAAAAATGCTGAACATCCTTCTATGTAATCAAAAGAAGCCTTAATATAACATGGTTTAAGCCAACTCAACAGAAGAATATTCAACAAGATATTCTGCTAATCATCGAGTAATACGACCACACTTTGGGTACCTTCAATGAGATAGAGGAATCACTGAAAGTAAATAGTCCTTTCCTCCCGTTCTCTTCGGTTTCTGCAATTTTTAAGCAACCTGAAGGAAATTTCCTACCTATAACTAAACGCGTTGAAAAACTGCAGTAATTTGTCTTGCAATGAGATCCTGACTTTTATGTAACTGAATAATTTTAAATCTTTTTGCAAATTAATAATATCAACTTTTTGAAAACGAAAAATTGGCTCTGAATTTGCTAAATTCATTATCATTCATAATAACATTACATAACAAATAATTATTGTCTTCCGATGGTATCGGCTGACCAGCAAGAAAGGAATATTTGCACAAGTATGAAAATGCTTCTGAATGTGGACGTAATTTCAATCGGCGAATTGTTACACCACTTATTGTCAGTACTCTCTGCAACGTTTTAGATTATAAATCTGAATCTGGAAGGAAAAATACTACAGTTTTGTTAAAAATTTTTAGCAAAAATGAACAGATTAAAATAAACCCGAAACTAAGTAAAAGAAGACTGCAGGTATCTAAGAGAAAACTGAGAAAGCACAGGGCTTTCGCTGATATTGCAAGTGAAAACAAAGGAACGTGACAAGTGTCTATCGTTTTACATTTGCGCTAGCAAAGAGTACTGCACCAATGTGCGCTTCTTAAAGACGTTAATTATTGTAATCTTAAAAGTCGAAAAAGCGGAGGGTTCCGAGCATCAAAATCATTTTTGCAAACATATATGAGATGGGTTTGTTGGTTATTATTAATATCGCCATTGAATTTGTCGCATTGGTATTGTAATTGTTAAGTTCGTCTAGCTTATCATCCAAGTCTGAGGTCCTATTTATCCGAAAAAATCGTGGGCAGAGGCCAAATAAGGATTTGAGATTATTTGGTAAAGAAAAATGAAGTAAAAGCTAGCCACTAGAAAGGAAATACCTTATCAACAGCAGCCATCAATTCGACAAGCCCACGACCATCAGCACAAGAGACAAAATATGTGTTAGGTTCATCGGCCGGTAAACGACTCAATTTATCAATTTTATTTCCAACTCGAATCACTGAATCCAGTAATTCATTCTTAATTTTCAGTGCTGATAGTGTTTTCATTACGACATCACGTTGTGTGAGATAATCTGGATTCGAAATATCTTCTACATGTAATAATAAATTCTGCAATTATTTCTCAACATGTCAAACCAATTTTGGTGTTGAAAAAAATCATACCAATCATCATTTACTCAGTGTAAATTGTTTTATGGGAAAAAAAGTCTATTTTGGACAGGTTGGAATGGATTCATTTAAAGATAACTAACTGCATTCGCAACGTGATTTAATGTAGCTTGAAAAGATGCCAGTAATTGGGTAGGCAGATTCGATATGAACCCAATTGTATCAGCAAAAAGTATAGGTAAACCGGATGGTAACCGGAAAACATGAAGTGATGTATCCAATGTAGCGAACAAACGATCCTCAACATATAAATTTCGTCCTGTTAATCTGTAATAGGCGAAAATGGAATAAAATCAGAAATACTGCATATGAACAGTAAAACAGTAACGCAAAAAACTGCTGCACTTCCAACCAACGTCTAAAAACATTAAGATGTTCCGGAAATATTCTCCTACTCATTATCAATTTCACAGCTTCATTTTCCATCAAAAATGAAAGCAAATTGCAAGTAACCTTTTAATCAAAGAACTTTTACCAGCATTCGTATATCCGACTACAGCAATCACTGTCTGTATATTTTTTTGAGCTTCACCAATTCGTAAATTAATCTTCTCTTCCACAGCAGCTTTTAAGCATTTTCGCAAATGCTGCTCACGATAACGTAAAACTTCCAGTCTTTCGGCTCTAAAAACTTTCTGGAGAGAATTATTCTTCCCAAATGTTGACAAAATCTGGTCCACATTTTCTGTTTGAGCAATACAAGGACTGCTTACTTAGTCACAACGATAACTAATGAGTCATGATGATCACGAAAATTTTCAAGGAAAAATAATCATTCTAATTATTAGGGAATATTCTGGATTCAAAAAAAAAGTTAACGCATTTTTTTAATTCAAGAGAATAAATCCACAAAGCAAACCTCGATTTCTCGGATGTGTCAAGATGGAAAGTAGACGGATTTACACGTAATTCATACATGGATAATAACCGCTGCCTATAGAAGAAGAAAAATGTGTTTTAAAATTTCTTAGAAGTAAGATTTGACATAATCAAGAACATCATGATCGACATCTCAAAAATTTCAACGAAAGATAAAACTTCATATAGAAAATAACCTTATATAAGGAATTTCGGCAAGTTGAATTTGCAACTTAGCCTCCTTTGTTTTAGCAAACATTTTGAAAATGAGCAATACTATATTGTAACGATCATATACCGGAATACGGAAAATTGACGCCAATTCAGCCTAAATATAGTCGTAAATACCTTATTAAATTTCATTTCAATTTCTCAAAATATTAAATCTTAATTTTTTATTTCAAATTCAAAAAATCAAAAGCTTGAACCACTTGATTTAGGGTTTAACTACAAGTAAAATGATTGCACTTCACTAAACTCCACATTGTTAAGAAGGATAAGCGATGTTTTGCTCAGCGATGGAGACAATAAGGTCTCAAAAAAAAAAAAAACCTGTTGCTTTGGTGATAAAATATCAACGTCAATCATCAGTGCTGTGGCAGCGATTTTTCCTTTCAGAGCAATTATCCGCTCAATACGTCCGCTACCCCAAAGACGCTTTTTCTCAGTAGAGCGATCAGTGCTTACAGCAGTTGTCCTGCAACGATATAAATCCAAAATACAAATCAAATCATCCAATTTTCTCAATCAAAATACCAACGTAAACCCTTATTGTGATGTGGAAGTGTTAATATTTTTTAGAAATACTATCAAAACTCAGCGATCCATATGAGTCGAAAGTCCTGATTGGAGGTCACACATTTGGACCATTGTAATGGTCCTATTAAATGAAAATTAAATCATATCAGTCCTTGAGATCGTGTAACTAAAAAAATTTGCTACATTCAATGCTTGGACAATTTGCAGAATATCTTATCCAATAAATGAATCAAGAAATAAAAAATGAAAACAAAAAAAAAACGAATATTACATACTGAAACTTGTTGAATATGTCTAAATGTTCCTAAGAAAGACCGTTTAAGTGTACTACTGTAGAAAAAAAATACCGGAACGAAAACTTACTCTATGACTTTAAAATTAGGCAAAGTATTGACTAATGCAACAGCTTCTTCCAGTTGTAGCTTAGCTTTCGTTGGATTTAAATCGAAGAAACGTCCACGCCGTAACCGTGGATGAATAAGCAAAACACGATGTACTTCGGATGCTATACTTTGTATACCGTACGATTTTGAAATAATATTAAATTCATCATCCATCTGTGTTGCTTCCCTCGGTATCTTCGTACAAAGGTAACGTCCGGAACGCAATAAAGCAGAAATCTTTACAAAATTTCTAAAAAAGAAAACTCGAAAGAAATCCTGCAAGACCATTAACTTAAAATACATTAACCAGAAATTCATCTATACATCCAGTATAGAGCGTATTCCGTTAATGAAACTGTTGAATGCTGTAGATGAGAACACTATCAATAGGAATAAAGAAATGACTTTGACCGATACAGTCTCTAGTAAAGATCAATTCTACCAGTCAATTTTTGACCATCAATATCTTTTCCCTCCTCACTTGCTTGAATTTTTGATGAAAAATACGTATTTCATTTAGTGCTATCTATACCAAAACCTTACGCCGCTTTACGACATCTTATAAATGACGAATCCCCTTGAATGATCATAATAAACATACTTTGAAAAGACCATATTGTACAGCGAATGATTCCACAAGTGATCGACGATTATTTCCAGTAGAAATTATTGAAACAATTGTTACCAGCATAACGGGAAGCATTTACGAAAGCCATGCACAGGATGCTAATCTCACTAACTTCATAATATCAGGATAACCTCAGCAATTTTTTTATGATAATGATAACATGACAAGCATAATGCCATAATCATTTCTTGTTTACTCCTAATATCAAACTTCACGTCTTACCTTCCGAAATTTCCCTTTGAACTACACCATATAAGCTCACCAAATACCCGTTTCTTAGTCTAATATTCAGAAGAGTACATTTGCAAAAACAGTTGAATATTCTCGAAAAGTTTTCGCCAACAAAACAAAACAAAAACAGGAAGGGATTCCCACAGCACTTTTATTCCAATCAAATATATTTGAACATTTATCAGTAAGTTGTCCAAATGAATTAAATAACAATAAATGAGAAATGGAACAAGGAAAGATACCCATTTTCTGAGAGAATATCACAATTCTTTGAAGAAATGGAAAGCATTGTTAAAACAAGTAATCTACAAGGAAATATTTGAAGCAAAATTATTAATCCAAAATGAACCAGGAAAAAAATAAACATTAAATAATCGAAATATGGATAATAATCTGTATTACATGCATTAGGAAAACAACATCCATGCCAGAAAATCTTACAAATAAAATTTTTTTTGGCAATTGACAAAGGCAATACTGAAAATGCAATAATTTACAATCCTAGAAAAAAAAAAAAAAAAACAACAAAATTAACTATCTTCTACAGCTTTAAATGCTGTAATCTAGCAAATGTAAAAGATTCGAAACCAGGCAATACAATACAAGCTAAATGGGCAAATATCAAATACAAGACGGAAAGATATGACTTCGATGAAAAACTAAATATAATAAATTATAACACAATGAGTCATATGAAATCATTCAAAGCGAATGAATTTAATCCTGAAAATCAATAAAAGAAATAGCGGATGTGAACTATGCTGCCATTTTACGCTCATGCTAGCAGATTAACCATGATATCAAGTTAATGTTACCATGTTCATTTGTTTCAAAGTATTTCTTAACACTTTTCAAAGATAAAAGGTGAGCAAAGGAGAAAACTAATTTGGCCAATTTAAAATTCAAACTTTTTTTTAAAAGCAAGCAAAAAATATCAACTAAATCTAGAGAGAAAGGTGAAAAGAAAGCAAAATAAATAAATTCAGGAACTGAAGTCTTTGTATTTTATATCAATGTCGATTCTGATCCAGAAGCAGAAGCTGTAGAAAGTGATGGAGAAGAAGAGGAAGAAGCTTTATCCAAACCATGTAAACTTTGTAACACGGCATCGATAGCTGCCATATCCAGACGAGGCTTTTTAACTTGGCTACTTGGGGAATCGATGCCGGATGACTCATTGTGATGTATCGATTTCGATTCATTGGAGCCGGAAAAAGAGGAGCAAGCAACTGTTGTGGATTTTGAAGACATTGGAATTTTCGAAATAGAATTTGAAACAACTGTCAATGTATTTGCTTCCGAACAGTTACTGATATTTTTTACTGAAACACTCCGCCGTAACGAATCATTCTGCGCTGAAATGTCAGGTTTTAATAGCTGCGACAAGAGATCTGGTGTTTTCGGAATCGGCAAATCCAAAATCCTTTTACGAGTAGTGTGCTCCTGAAAGGAAAAAAAAAAAAGCTGTGAAACCAGATCCAGATGGAACGAAAGATATTATGCGAAGATTCAACAAATAAAAAACTCAGAAACCTCGCTTTTTACGTGATAGCATTCATTGCTTAAATACCAAGCAATGTTTCATAAAAGTTTATGGAAGAATTCTATTTGTATCGGAGGTAATATAATAGCAGTTTTATTCAGATTCTGAAAATTTGTTATATCGTCGGAATTTTCTTTTTAATGATGGTTTAACTTCTTTAAAAGGAAATATAATGACGAATGTAGCGATAATCGTTGCACGCAGATAATATTTAGCATGAAGTTGTATATACTGTAAATATAAGTGTTCTCTGCATAAGACGAACAAGAAATATACATTCCGGTTGCTTACTTTATATATAGTATAGCATAAATAAAATAACTTACCAAAGATGACGCAGTTGCACGCCGCATACCCTCAACTTTGCGATATTCCTGTTTCAGTTTTTCCTCATGTTCATACTTTGTCCGTATACGAGTTGCCTTTTCCAGTACCATACCAACTAGAAGAAAGGATTTGATTTTTGCTCATACTAGCTAGGATTGTTTAGACTAGCGAGTCATTTAATGTAATATGTTTCTGGTGATCATCGCTAAAACATCATCCAATTTATCAGAGGAGAGCCCATATTCCAATAATTTGGACAAAAAACAGAAAGCTCACGCATGAAAGTAATGCAACTAGAAAAAACCATAAACACGTAGTCTGACCTCTGGCTGAATGTCCACCTCCAACTAGCAAATTTCCCCTTCCTTTGTTGACCCCTGAAACTACCTTTTTGTATTCCATTACATCTATTTCGTCCTTTCGAGACGTACCTAAAAATGCGGTTTCTCGTTCAAATATCGTTTCCGGAAGAATACATGGAAAAAGTTAGAAATTTTGCGAAGTGGATAAGCCAGGATTTAACGTAAATATTTACAGCACGAAAGATAAATCCATGATCAGAACATGCTAGCAGCATGTTGGATAAAATTTTAAGCAAAATAGTTGAAAACGAGTAAATTACCTGGTTTTACAGCAAGGCAATTAAAAAGATCGTCCAGGGCATCCGGTCGACTTGATCCAGTTTCCTAGAAGGAAAGGAATAAAATTGTGATGAATTAGAAAAGAACTAACAGGATAAAATTTCAACAATTTAGTATTTCGTAAGCTCGCGTTTGAGTACTTTCATTTTATTTAATCGCTTGCTGCATTTAATCAAAAGTTAGCGGAGAATTACTTCGAAGAACCATTATTCATATGTAGAACCTCCCGATTCAAAGCAACACTATTCATCCAATCAATAGAATAACTTAAGCAATAAGACAACACAGTCCGTAGTAACATAGTGAAAAATTACCTTTATGTTTTTTGTTGCCTTAATATCAGTGTTACGCTCTGACTTTTCCTTCTTTGTACGACAATCCTCCTTTGTGAGCTTTATTTTCCCAGTAGTCCTCTGAGTGGATGATGGCCTAAACCATAGTTCAAATAAAAATTTTAAAGAATTGTTGAATATTTGCCGAATTCT
The DNA here is from genome assembly GCF_000183805.2 of Loa loa. Taxonomy (NCBI): domain Eukaryota; kingdom Metazoa; phylum Nematoda; class Chromadorea; order Rhabditida; family Onchocercidae; genus Loa; species Loa loa. The sequence continues at coordinate 31,242 of NW_018108322.1, read as the reverse complement.
AACCCAAAATTGTCAGCATAGTTAAAAGTTGAAACAGAAGAGGACAAAAGCTACCTCGCACGACTTTCTTCACACTTTCTTTTTGACTCGTCTCTATCTGAAATCTTTGAAACAGGTCTCAAACTATCACCATCTCCAAACAGTTTATCTAAAATGCTTGCTTCATTCGCTTCACCACTTTTAGAGTCGAACTGTAAAATGCTTTTCAGCTCTTTTTTGGTTTTCTATCCCTAGATCGTTCTCGTTGCTTTTTCAACGCGCAATTGTTGGTCAGTTTATCGTCTTTTTCCTTCATCCTCTTTAGCTTTTCACGATCCTCACGTTCTTTGCGTCGTTTTTCACGTAGTTCTTTTTCACGTGCTTCACGTTCCTCCTCCTCCCTCCTTTTCCGTTCTCTTTCAGCAGCTCTTTTTAGTTCCCTTTCTTCTACTTC
>NW_018108322.1:26778-30733 GCF_000183805.2 Loa loa | reverse complement strand
AACAGGTCTCAAACTATCACCATCTCCAAACAGTTTATCTAAAATGCTTGCTTCATTCGCTTCACCACTTTTAGAGTCGAACTGTAAAATGCTTTTCAGCTCTTTTTTGGTTTTCTATCCCTAGATCGTTCTCGTTGCTTTTTCAACGCGCAATTGTTGGTCAGTTTATCGTCTTTTTCCTTCATCCTCTTTAGCTTTTCACGATCCTCACGTTCTTTGCGTCGTTTTTCACGTAGTTCTTTTTCACGTGCTTCACGTTCCTCCTCCTCCCTCCTTTTCCGTTCTCTTTCAGCAGCTCTTTTTAGTTCCCTTTCTTCTACTTCACGCTTCTGTCTTTCGATTTCTTCTCTTTCCTTTTTCATCAAAAACTCCTTTTCTTTCTTTCTCCTTTCTGCACTTAATCGTGCCTCTTCTCGATCTTCCTCGAGCTTTTTAACTTTTCTTCTTTTTGTACTGCTCCGAGACTTTACATAAAGGACTATTTCCACTAAAAGAACCGTCACTTTGTCGTTCAATATCTCGTAATGGTGAACTGACATAAATCTCTTCTAATTGCCTTTTCTTGGCAGCAGAAACTTTCGAATCACCGGAAAAGTCATTACCTAATGACTTCGGTTTCTGGTATTTCCTTTTTCTTATCTGCAACAAACTTTGCTGAAATCTGACGTTCACAGCAACCAGCAGTTAAACCTTCATCCCCTGGAACCTCATCCCTATCCTCTGATCCCTTTTTATTTTCCTTTGTTGGTGCAACACGAGCAGAATCCGAATTTTTCATTCCATCAACCTTTTGTGTACGCAAATTTCCACAATCTTGATCATCTGAACTCTCGAATAATAGCTCGATTTCTCGTTCGATGAGTGATTTTGAAATGAACTTTGTATTCTGTGAAGTTTCTTTATCTTCCACACATTTTCCCATCTGATGACCAGAAACATCAGCATTACTATTAACAGACAAAGGAGTACAGAATTCATTTCGAACTTTCTTCCTCATTTCTAAATCAGCAGAAGATGATGGCGAATTTTTAGCTTCTTTATCTTTTAGCTTTTGATTAGTTAGTTGGCATGTTTCAAAACTGTTGCTTTTCTGTGCGGCCTTCCGTCCCTCACTTTCTGCAGCTTTTCTATTTGACTCATCACACAATTCTGCAAGCTTCCTCCAACCTGCAGATATTTCCAACTTGTCCACTTTCGATTTGCCAAAAGAATCATCATAGGATTTCGTGAAATTTCTTGAAGAGAGAAATAAATCTTGCCCAGTACCATCAACTTCTTTTTCGGTTCCCTCAACCGGCAGATAAGGACATTCTACTTCGACCCGATCTCTGAATATCGCGCTTTCAGCAACCACCTACAACTTTGCATAAAAAAAACTACTACTAGCATAGAATGTGAACGGCGCTATTTAGAAAAATAATAACCATGCAGAAAATCTACATAAAATACAAAATAGGAAAACTCCAGGTTGACGATGTTGAATTTCGGTTTTCTGCTTCAGAAAGTATGTCAAGTTCTAAATATATATGTTAAAAGATACAGTATTGTCGAGGATCGAGAAAAACGCAAAATATTTTTACCGGATTTCTCCGCACAGCTTTTGGTTGCAGACGACGAGATTCTGTTTTCAAAGTTGGTGGTGCTTTCGAACTCTAAAGCTGATGATTATGACGTTTTCAATCAAAAAATGATAGGAAAGTGGCAAAACAAAATGCAAATACTTTTCAAACAACTTACGGAGGTTCCTGGCACTGCGGAAGACTTTTCCTGAGTTTTGGGTTTAGTCGGTGTGGAAGAGCACAATGGTTTTGATTCTTCAATTGCCACCGAATGTGGAATGTTATACAAATTTTGGCTATCATCATCTCTCGCTTCATGTCCCTGAAGGAAGAAAATGTTCCGAAAAATCAATTAAGCGAAACAGTGAACGATAATCTCAATGAACAGTTACGTCAAGATTTCACTTCATTTATTGTTTTTAAATTAAAGTGCAACAAATATTAAGTAATAATTAAGTCAGTAAAATTATTTACTTTGGCCGTATTGCACATTATGCTACTGAAAGTTAACGTTTCATTTCTGTTAATATTTCAGTAGCATAATATGTAATGTAATCCAAAATGAATAATCATATTGATTATCAAATACCACTGAAGTGACATACAACCAGTATTTACTCTTGCATAATCAATGCTTCAGCAAACTTTTAGTAAACAACTGACTGAAGCCATTAAGTGGTAAAAAAAATACTTGAATGGAAACATAAAGGAAATAGAACAAAAGAATCAATAATCAGCAACTTCTTCTACATGTACTCCTCTATATCAGTATTTCAGAAATCAGATGTAATCAAAAAAAGCCATTTTTTTGTCACTATTTTGTTCCCTAACGGTTAGAACAAATAAACTGGTAAAGACTGCCTTACAACTGTAGATTGCTACTGAACATCGCAACCTGTTGAGCTTCGTTGGAGTGCGATGACACAGCATCAAAAACTGCTTCATGCAAACTCTCCGTATTATCCGAATTCGGGAATGAATCAAAAAATCCGTCCGGGAAGTCTTTTTCGATACTTTCGATAAGCTCAGCGAAGTTTTCGTGTGCCATACATCGATCCAACGTACCAACAGCATTTTCATCAATTGTAATCATTGATAACTGACATAAAAATATTGAAGTGAATAGTCAGCTTATGTTGAAAGAGATAAAATAAATTTGCACAATGTTTTGAAACTTTTTTCAAATTTCAACAAGTTTCGAAAATGGAACGATGATGCTGTAGCGAACCGCGGAAAGCGATGAATTAGGATCGGTGGTATTGCCATTTCCATTGTCAATAATTTGCTGGGCTGTATGCACAACTGGCTCAACTACTTCTTTCATGAATTCCCGCCGTCTGGTGTTTATACTTACTGGCTGAGTGCACTTCCTGCAAACACTTCATAACCCATAAACCCCATATATACAAAATTAAACTACTAAAAATTAAAATTAAGTTGGGAGAATATGTGATACTAATAACAGCTTAAGCACTAAACGGATAACTGGGATGATAGAATGACACTGTTTCCTTCAAGATAATAGTACCTGATCATAACCTGTACGTAGTCATCCTGTATTTTCGCACAAGAATAATGATATACTAGGTGAGAAAGACAGCGCTGGAAGGAAAAATTAACTGGATGATTAATATTATAGAGCTTCACTTACATCAGTACACGTTACCTTTACAACAGAAAAGAAATTGCAAAATATTTTCTGATTTCCCTCACCTATGTACCTATATCATCAAAATACTCCAGCTAACATTAAATTAATATTCTCCAGAATCGCACATAAAGTTTCTAACACCTTCTCGTAGCGGATCCATTACTATGTTGACTGGAAATACTGGTAGTTGAATCGGCATTAGCAGCAGGTAACATACGCTGATTTGTTTCACAAATATTCAACTCGCCGGTTGTTACTGATAAATTTTGCTGCGAACAATTTCGCCTGAAATGAAAATAATTTGACTAAAACAATGCACTAATTTGGGTAGGAAAGAAGCAAAGTCAGAATACTACTGCAGGAACTACAACCATCTTAAGCTACCTCATTCTAAGCCAGGTAATCATTATTATACCCTTTATGATAATGTAAAAAAAGATTAATAAATTAATTAGAGAATAAGAACCAACGATGGTGCTGAATGCTTGCCATAAAGCAATCTTTGTGCATCAGACCAATGAGCACCGGCATTTGTCAACGATGTAAATTCGTTTGCAAGTGAGCGTAGCCTGACTCCAAAGTCAAGCAAGCCTGGATTTAGACCAAAATTACCATATTCACTGAATAACTAAAAAAGAACAAAAATCAAACAATTCCATCAGTATCACGAAAAAAAAACAATTTCATCAATGACACAAAAAAAAAAAAGAAAAGAAACCAAACATATAAGGGAATAGAATAGTCG
>NW_018108322.1:22851-26503 GCF_000183805.2 Loa loa | reverse complement strand
AACAAAAAAAAAAAAGAAAAAGAAAAACCACATATAAGGGATGAATGTCGCTCAAACAATCCCCACTAATGATTGTTACACTTGTAAGAGAGCATTATTTAATTATACTCACAATCTGTGAAGAAACCGTCTAGGTAAACAACTGATTGGAGCCATGGAGCAGTAAAAGAAAGTTACTTAAAATGGAAACACAGAAAAAATGGAACAAGAGAATCAACAATTAGCAACTTCCAAATGTACTTTCGCATAATCAATTAAATCACTAAAGTGACATACAATGATGATTTCTTCCAGATGCTTCCCGTGCACGGTGTCACCCAAAACAATCGACATCCCGCCACATTGTGCAGCACGTAGAATTGACGATTCATTCATTAAACATTTCAGTGATTCCCAATACTAGAAAACGATTCTTAGTATCATTTGATGTGTTAAAATAAGAAATAAAAAGTTTATTCTTCTTGACATTTTCGTTTAATTAAATCTTCAAATGTTTCAGAAAATGTTCAGGAAAACAGTATTCTAAATTATGGATACGTAACTCAACTTGCGCTTGACATTTCAATTCATTAAAGGGTGTTGATTTGCTGTATTAATTCAAGAGTATTAATTCAGAAATGTCGCAGTAGAAACGACAAATACTTGACGGATGAAATGAACTGTTAAAGCAAGGTAAAGAGAGAAAAAAACACCATTCACTTATTCAAGAAAGTAAATGAAATATGCAGAACCAAAGTAGACAGAACAAAATCAAACATCTGTCAACGAAAACGAAAATGATCAAAACGTAAGAATCGTCGGGTTATACTGCTCTGTTTTCATAATGCTAGATTATTAATATGATTTATTAAATTACTTTTTGTCTGCCAAGATATCCGGCTACAAGTGTATCCATCATTTTACATGTATCACTGTTTGCCGAACTCGATTCCATCCTCGCTTACCCACGGCGGTTTATGATCAATTTACCTGAAAAAGTAAGTAAAACAAATAAACTGGTCCACGTGTTCTCGTGAGAAAAAAGCTCTTTAAATAAAGCGTATTATATCGAATAACAATTATATGACATGTAAGGATAAGTGACGTGACGTAAAACCACGTACGCAAAGCAATACAATTCATCAAGATTTCATAAGTGAAGTAAGTCTATCCAGTCTAAAGATATTAAAATTCTACGGTTTTAAAAGTGCGCCTTACTTCTGATTTCTTTATTGCAGCGCAATTGTTACAGTGAAATACAAATGAGTTAAATACATATATATAAAGAAGAGGAATGCAGTTCTGGCAGTTGTGGATGAAATTACGGAGGGGTGTTTGTAATAGTGTTCAGTTTGTGGAGATGTTAAAGATTAATAAAGATAAAGAAACAGAGTAGGAATGAAAATAAAGCTAGAAAATTGAGCAGGTTATGGGTTGAAAATGCAAAGTGGTGGTATGAAGGAGGTAAAGTAGTGGTGTTGGAGGAAATAGTATAATGATAAAGATTGAGAAAATATGTTATAGTGTAATACTTCGTAATGATAACAATGATGGAGAGTGATTGAAAGATTGAAAAGAATGTTTTAGATTATCAAGTATCATTTCATCCTTGTTTGTGTCATATATGGTAAAAGATAACTGAGTGATATTTGAATATTTGAGTGAAATTAGCAAATTTTAAACTTTGAATGGGTTTAAAATTTAAAATTTATCCGTGATCAGGAAAGATGTGTTTACACTTTGCTATCTTTTTTTCAGGTAATTCGTATGCGATACTTGTCGGCTATGTCTAATAAACTTCATTATAAATTAGTGGATATTGGTGCTAATTTGAGCCATCCTAGTTTCTGGAATGATTTAAATGAGGTTATTGAACGAGCTAAACAAGCAGGTCATCATTTTATTAATTTACTTTTAAGAAATCGATTTAAATAAAGATAGAAGGATATAATTATGTATCGACGGTTATAGTGTTCTATTATCTTATTATCTGGGAGTAATCAATTAATCAATAGAACTGGTTTAGTGATCGATGAAGGAATATCATAGAAATGTGATAGAGTTCAGTAATTATTTACGAAATGCTTTAATTATGGAAGTTGCGATAACAATTAGAGAACTAGGGTTTGTAATGATAAATTTTAGTAGGTATATGTATTCCTTCAGTAATTCTTTTTTGCTTTATTGCAGGCTTATGCAAAATAATGGTTACGGGAACATCGGTAGAATTGAGCAAGAAAGCTCAAGAACTGGCACGACAATTCCCGAACTTTCTCTTCTTTACAGCTGGTAAAATCAGAAGATTTTGGTTTCTGCAGTTTAGTGAAATATTGTAACTGATTGAACTGTAATTAGAGTTGACGGATTTGTAGTTTGTTTAATTGCATATTATTAAGTTTGATAAGTCGCACGATTGAACCACAAATAGGTTTTCCTTTTTTTTTCAGAGGAAACTGTCTTGAGCTATATAATTACTATTCTCTTAGAATGTCCGGCTTACTAACAAATACTATGTCAAGAATTTTTGGACAGAGTAACCATCGGATGTTAAAGGTGTCCATCCTCACGATGCTAAAGAATTTGATGATAGTACGATGTATGAGCTAAAAAAACTATGCGGTGAACCTGGTTGTGTCGCAGTAGGTGAATGTGGCCTCGATTTTAATCGGAATTTTTCATCACAAGACCAGCAAAGGTTGGTCTTCGAGGAACAGGTGCTTAGAAATGATCTGTCTGTGTCTGTGTGTGTCACTCTCTTTCTCTGTGAATTTAGAATGCATTTTCGAATGTTTAACTGGGTTTTATGTAATCGAATTTCTCTCAGGGCATTTCAATATATATATTTCGCGGCGATGGTGTTGCTACATATGTACCTGAGGATGCCATCCTTTGATGAACCCCTTTTGATCTCGATTTCTGGTGGTCGGCATTTAATCTGTATTGAAATTTAAGTAGATTTAAAAATCCGTAAGTCAATTGACTTCTTTTTTGGAATCGTAGGCAAAAAGAGAGTTCCACTGCAATAATATCGTCCTCAGTATTTGCTTATTACAGCTTCGATTAGCATGTGATTTGAAGAAACCATTATTTATTCACGAAAGGGATGCACATCAAGATATGGTTGCTGCTCTGACCAGGTGATTTGATATATGATATTATTGGCAATGAGTCCCTAAAAGACCTTTATAATTTCATTCTCATGGTTTTCTGTACAATATGGACCAGGAAGCCACATTTATGTCTTTTAAAAATATTTGTCTCAGGTATAAAGAGCATTTGCCTCCAGTGGTTATACATTGTTTCACGGGTAAAGCCGCAGAAGCTGAAACATATATCAAAATGGGCTGCTACATTGGATTAACTGGTTAGCATTTTTCAATTGTTAAGAAATAATGAAGAAAAGCGACTATTTCATCAGTTCGTGACAGCAGATGGGAAATAGAAAAGGCTTGTTGAGGAGAAGTACAGGAAAGCAATGGAAGATTGATGTGATTGTACCTTCATTATCGGAATTAGTACACCATTGGTAATTTGTTAGAGTTGGCAATAAAATCATCACTATACACAATTCGTTTGAAGTTGAACAGTTACTTTACTAATAGGACTCAAAAATAAACAAGTTTTTGGCACTTTGAATTCATTTTTCTTTTTCACAAAATGTCCCTTATGTCAT
>NW_018108322.1:8721-22711 GCF_000183805.2 Loa loa | reverse complement strand
TGGTTTTCTGTACAATATGGACCAGGAAGCCTACATTTATGTCTTTTAAAAATATTTGTCTCAGGTATAAAGAGCATTTGCCTCCAGTGGTTATACATTGTTCACGGGTAAAGCCGCAGAAGCTGAAACATATATCAAAATGGGCTGCTACATTGGATTAACTGGTTAGCATTTTTCAATTGTTAAGAAATAATGAAGAAAAGCGACTATTTCATCAGTTCGTGACAGCAGATGGGAAATAGAAAAGGCTTGTTGAGGAGAAGTACAGGAAAGCAATGGAAGATTGATGTGATTGTACCTTCATTATCGGAATTAGTACACCATTGGTAATTTGTTAGAGTTGGCAATAAAATCATCACTATACACAATTCGTTTGAAGTTGAACAGTTACTTTACTAATAGGACTCAAAAAATAAACAAGTTTTTGGCACTTTGAATTCATTTTTCTTTTTCACAAAATGTCCCTTATGTCATTGTCCTTAATGTATTTCGATCGACGAAGTCAAATGTCTTTTAAAATGGCCGTATGAAATCTGCCAAAATTCCTAGCGTGTGTTTCTTAAAACTAGTTTCTGTTACAGGTTTTTTGTGGAAGGATCGGAGCGATGATGGGATAAAGTATGCATTGCGTAATTGTAAAATACCGCTAGAGAGGGTCGTTTTGGAAACCGATGCACCTTTCATGTATTCCAAAATTGATGATAAGAAAATCCCAGCTGAAATTCGTAGTCGTATCACGGATGAAGCAAGAAGTTTTCATAAGTTTACATCATTCAACAGAAATGAACCATGTGCTTTAGCAGCTATTTGTGAGCTCATTGCTGCTTATATGAATGAAGATCCGATGAAGGTAGCCGATGTTACCACAGCAAATGCTAAACATATTTATGGTCTGGAATAAAGAATATTTCCTATTTTGTTGCAATACAGTGTGAAAATACAAGTTACAATGTGAAAAAAAGAACTTGTTGCGTTCTGTCGTGAATAGTTCCATGTGCAATTGAGATATGCCATTTACTTCTCTGCTAATATTTATTAGATAGGAAATTTGAAATTAAATGTCCAAATGATAATTTCAAAGTTGTTTAATTTGAAAGACTGGAGAAATACTACTAGCAAAGTTAAATTTGAGGTGGAGAACAGAGGACTGAATGAATACTGCTAAACTATGGATATCAGCGTTTCTTATAAGCATCACTTGTTTGAATCTATAAGAAAAATACACTAATGGCTGATTAACTTGAAGAAGTTCAAAATTGTGGAAATTCCTAGATGTAATTTAACGATAACTACCATCCGCGCATATATTTTAATAAAATACTCTTATGGATACAGTAATGGTTGACAATGCTTTGTCGAATGGTGCATTATGTCAATGAACCCATGGAAAGAAACGATCACCGTAATACCAATAGTAGCAGATTTTGTCATACAATTAACTTGTTAAAAAGGCTAGCAATGATTTGTATGCCTTATTATTGATTGAATAATAGTAAACCTTTCAGAATTATAACATTTGCATAAATCCTAACAAAAATCATAAAGTGAAAATTTCGGATTAAATTCTTTTTCACGAATGCAAAAAAATTAATAGCTTCATTAATATATTATAAAATGATATGAAGTACGGAGTTGTATCACTTACGGATAGGAGGAGCATTGGAGAAAAGGAATTCTTGTTCTTTATAATTATTTATTTGTATGCTTGTGCTCTGCTGTGACAATTAATATTATCACATTTGTCATCTGTTGTCCACTAATAATATCGTATGTGAAAGTCATTTTGTTCATTTTATCATACTATTGTTATAAATTATTTGAATTTTACTAATAACAAAATATAATCTTTGAATTTTGTTGAAAACATTTGCATTATATTATCTCCAAATATGTTTGTGTTATTTCGCTCAAAATGTAATAAATAAAACTATCATTTATGTAACAAAACTATCTAATAATTTCTATTAATTAATATTAATTGATATTTAATAAATGGAATTAATGTTAAAATTTAAAATTTAATATTATTCCTTTTTTATTTTTCATATGCATTTTTTAACAGTTGTATTTTTGAAATTACATTTTAAATTTATATTTTCTCAACTTTTTTCTTTTTAAAATTTACATATAATATCTTTAAAACCATATATTTTGGAAAACTAATTTAATTATTGCTAATTTTCAAGTGTTATATATTGTACTTTTTTTACGTCACTTTAATTATTGATACTTAATGATATGTGGTGAATACTTTTGCTTCATTAATTGCGTAGTTAAAGTGCATTAATTACTTCATCATATGGTGTATCTATTAATCAAACATTTCATTCCAGTTTCATTCGAAATGTTCTCTTGATCAAATTGAAGAACTTCCTGGTCAGAATACCAAATAGTGATGACAAATTAGTGACATGAAGTTTAAAAAGGAACGATGAAATGAGGAAATCATTGAAATATCATTTCAGGAAAAATTTTTTTGAAAGAATTTTATGCGAAATTTCCTTTCTTCTCGTACTTCATACTATTGCTGTATTTCTTCCATTTATAAATTGCGTGTTTTGCGATAAAATTTATTTCAAAAAAGAGAAGGTAAAAGTAGTTTAATTATCATAGGAAGAGAAAAATTTCAATTCTCTCATTTACAATTCATTTCTGATTATTCAATTAATTGTTTGATTCAAGTATAAATTGAAATTTTATTGCATTAACTGACAAATTTTGATTTAAGAAAGAAGAAAATTTTCTTTTAAAAGTTTATTTGTTGAGAATTACAGAATTTTATTCAATTATACCGCCTAAATACACATCAATACCGCTTACTTCCATTCGAACTGCTCTCGAAATGTCCAATAAGTTGAGTATATTGTTATATTATTATTATATTATTATTATTAAATATTGTTATATTATTATCACTTAATTTAAGTTTTCGATTAAATAATTACTATTGCTTAATTATCTAATTACAGACCCGATATTATATAGGATGATCGGATAGCACGCAATATTTCATTTAGACTTGAATGGTATTAAATGTCTGAGAGATTGAGGAAGAAATAAATTATCCCAATGATAAGTTTGCTAATGGTAGATGATTTAAATTACTGATACAGTCTTAATTAATAAGCAAACTAAATTGCTACCTTTCTAGTAAAAGGGTAGATAAGCGACTTTTGATTAGATTTCTTTAAGATTAAAGATCAAAAGTAAAATCATTTCATTTCATAAAACTATCCGTAATTTAGTTTCATTATCAATATTAGATCAGATAATCCAATCAAAAAAATATCCTTCGTTGATTAGATAATTTTTAAAATTAAAGGTCAAAGAAGGTCAAGGAAAACTTAATCGATTCCTTACTAATCTTATGTATTCTGTCTACCTCTTTTCGTCCCTATTTGTCGATATGACAATATATTGATGTGCACGGAGAAGCGAAAGGTGAGGTAAAAGGGATAATCCAAGTGACCGTCAGAATATGATCACATTAGGATCCCAAGTATGTGGTATTCTGTGGAAAGCACACACACACACACGCACACACATACACACACAACATACACACACACACACACACATACACACACACACATACACACACATAGACAGACAGGCACACACACATACATACATATGGAGTGAATAAATGTCGCACACTCAACCTCATAATCAGCATTTCATTATTTTCGTACCCTCAGTGTCCTCAACAAGGTTAGAGGAGACCTATGGCTTTTGTTGCTTGTTTTAATTCTTTTAATGTGTACTCATATTTCTATAGCTCTGATATAATGTTAGTTTAATTTCAATTAAAATTTATGTTTAGAAATTGAAAAAAAAACGAAATTCGACAAATTAACTCTTTAATTCTGTTGTCAGAAAAATTCAATTTTTGGTTTTTGATTTATATTATATGACAATATTATGGCATCGTTTAAATAATTGGTTAATAGTATTGGTATTAATTTAAATTTAAACCTGATTTTTGGAGCTAAGCTTGAACTGATATTAAATTTGAACTGAACTTGAAGTAGCATTTAAATCTGAATTCGAACTTAAACGGATCCGAATTTCGAGCAGAATTTGAGCTTGATCTGAATTTCGAACAGAATTTGGGCTTTTGAGCTGATCTGAATTCAAATCTGAATTTCGGACAGAATTTAGGCTTGAATTATTAATTGAAGTTGAGCCTTGGGACACAAAAATTCTACCATTTTTTTTCTTGAATTTGATATTTTTTTATTGACTTTTGTTTGTTTGTTTATTTATTTGTTTACTTATTTATTGCTTTGTTTGTTTATCGATGAATTCACCACTGTATTTCATTTGTTACACTTTTCTTTTTTTCACTCTTCATTTTGCTAATTATTAGACGATCGTAAGATGAAGAAATAAATGAATAATGTAAGAGATGAAAATGGATAAAACTGAAATATTCCAAAATAAAGCAAGTCTTTAATTATTTCTCTTATTTATTTTTCTTTTCGAAAAATGCAAGTCATCCGGAAATGATTTCCGGAAAATTGTTGTCATCATTTTTGGTTATAATTAAATCAAAATTTAATCATTCTTATGCGTCATTATTTGAAAAACTTTTGGAAAATGATTACTTTTCCACAACAATGCACTCATTTTATGCTTGCATATATTTTCATTTCCATTATTTCATTCCAATATTCAATTTGCATTTTAGCTAATTAAATGATAAAATTTTACGTTTAAAATTTGAATAATATATATTATAAATATGGCATTTTTTCGTTTTTCGAAACTTTTAAAATCTTTGAAATAATTCAATAATTTGCATAAATATTGATCGATCTTTTCAACCAGTTAATATATAGCAATAAGTATGGCGGTGATTTTACATTTCATCTGGAAAATCTAATAATTTTGAAATTGAATTAAAATGAATTAATTATCTGATCAGTAGGAATTATGGATGAAATCTGGTCAATTTGTTACAATCATTTCACGATTGAATATGTGGCCAAACTCGATCTATTTCTCATAAGTAGCTTGCAGCTTAGGGCCTCAAGCTTTATAAAAAGCCTTATAGGCTTTATTGTTCCTTCATGATTCCTATCTTTGTTATATATTTATAATGAAATCATAGGAGATGTGAATATTCTATGAATATTTTCGGAATTCTTATCATTTCAATATTAACTTCAAGCCATTAGGCCATTAACTTAAGCCATTAATATATTGGCTAAGCTTCTCACATCTTTAGTCTTTAAGTATGAGAACTTTTCTTCATCTTTCTTTTTTTAATTTCAATTTTTCAAATAGTTTCATTAATTTCAAAAACCGCTTCCTATTTTAATGGCCATCAATAGTGATGGCTCAATCAATATCCCAAAAATACTTTTAAAAAGTACTTATTTTGTCAACTTCAAATATGGCAAATGTCGTAGAGGAAACAATTGTCAACTAATGCGCTGCGCATTTTCAAATTTATCAGGAAAATGTATTATTTCATATCGATTTTTCCGGATGTAGTGCCTTTTTCAACCGGAACCGAGGAGAAATCGATAATAAACGTTCCAATTGGAAATAAAAATGAAAAAGAAAGGTGCATTTAATACAGGAGGAATGGGGAAGAAGGAAGAAGCGCGATAACGGAAGCAATCCAGCATCATTTATTTTTTCCGTTCGCGAAATTCTCTGTTTCGATTACCAAAATTAGTTCCTTGTGGAGGTTGGGGGGATCGAACCCCCGCCCTCTCGCATGCAAAGCGAGCGCTCTACCACTGAGCTAAACCCCCATCGATGATATCCGTTCATGTTATTCGTTTAGAAATAATTTTTACTTGTCATAATATATGATTATTATAAATTGTCATTAATGAAAATATCACTATTTCCCTTTCTCTTTCTCTTTCTCTCTCCCTCTTTCTCCCTCTTCTTCACCTTCTTTTTCATAGGCTACTGTAATCGGAATATCTCATATATCATTAATTACAACAGATTTATCACTTCTAACAATAATTTATTATGACTAGCTACAATATTAATCTTATCATTAGCATTTATTATCGCCTAATTATCAGCAAATATTAAGTGCTATTATTATTCGATTACTCTTATCAGTAATTATCAAAAATTATTAATGTATTTAATAATAATTAAGCAATAATAAATAAAATATGAATGATTGTAATTTGAAATATCTAACTGAAAGATATAATTTGGTTGAAGTACGGAAAAAAAAAAAGAAAAAAGGAACAAACAATTGTTGAAATAATAAAATGGGGGGAAGGGAAAGGCAATGCAAGTCCTATCAGTATGTGATATGTGAAAGGAGAAATGATTGTTAGCATATTGACAACCATAAACATCCATAAAAATGCTTTGAAATTTGAATTTGCTATTTCAATAGTCATTGCATTGTGTCAATTTCTATAATATGTAAGGCAGTGGAATTTTATTTTTTAGAAAAAATATTAGAATTTTACGAATAATTACTTATCTAACTTTCTTTCTATACTTTTATCATTATTAACATTTCAATAATGGACGATAATATATCATCTGGCTCTTGTCACCTTCACATATTAATAATGTATGCTAAAATGTCACTTAGCTAGATATATATTTCTTTTTTTTTTTTTGTTCATCTTCATATATCAATAATGAGCGGTAATATATCGCATGGCCAGTTCGATATATATATATATATGTTTTGTCACCTTCACATATCAATAATAAGCGGTAAAATCTCATCAAACTAGTTAGATTTATTTATTTATTTATTTCTTTACTCATTTATTTTTTGTCACCTTCACATATCAATAATAAGCGGTAAAATCTCATCAAACTAGTTAGATTTATTTATTTATTTATTTCTTTACTCATTTATTTTTTTGTCACCTTCACATATCAATAATCACGTAGTTAACTAAATATATATATTTTTGTCATAATCTATATCGGACATAATCCATATTGGTAATTAAAATTTTCCTTAAATAACTTTAGTATAAAACACAATTTTTACATTCGTAATTTTTCGAATTTTGAAATAGCAATCGTGTAATTTTCAATATTTCGTGCAATCCTTAATCTTTTATTTATTTTGTGAAAAAAGAATTTCAGTGTAATTTTACTTACTGTTTGATATTGTGAGCTAAAAGTAAAGTGTGTTTGAATGATGAAATGGAAAAATTTTTCCCTCAAAATGGAACAAATTATTGCAAATGCACGAAACAGGTTAACATTTCTATCAATATTAATTTCAGGCTCACATTTCATAGTTCATCGAATATGAGATATGTTTTTTTTAAACTTAATCCTTTCCATAACTATTAGACAGTGAAATTATCGCATTTCATCATTAGGCCATTAGAATTATTATGCTAATTAACTCCAAACATATAGTAACACTTTCTTTATATATTTTACTAGATTGATGTCATGTCATCTATCTTTTCCACTATGATGATTATAATGTTAAGGTGAGATTTGTGCAAAAAATATTACTTCATCATTGTAAATTTATAATATAACTAAATTATTAATTTTAAATTTTCAACTTATTATTAATTTTATTCATTCAGACGTTTCTTTCAGTTATGTAAATTTTTTGTTAGACTATTCCTGGTATGTTATTATTTTTACAATGTTAATTTCGTTATGCTTATCAGCTTATTCAGCATTATTTTATTACGACACTTTTACATTCGATCCATCAATTGTAAGTGTACCATTTTACTTTCCTTTCTTTAATAAACCAATTTAATTATTTGCAATGAGCATATTAATTAAGAAGTCAATCATTTGGTTCAAGTTTCTATTTTTATTTTTTGTGTATTAAAATAATAAACGTAAATTCAATGCTTTTGAATAGATTTTTATTTTTATAAAATTAAATAAAAAATGCCCTAATAAAATTATATTTCCAAATTTCATCGATAATAAACCAATTTGTATTTGAGGGATTTGAAACTCGCAATACTTTTTTATCCAATCAGCGATTAGCATTGGATAATTTAATGGATAGAGCAGCCGGTGAAGAGCATATCAAGTCAGTGAGTAAACGTGAAATAAGCACTGATGATATGCTAGAAAAGTTAGTTAATTAAGCTTAATTAATTAAATAATTTGAAATTTTAAAAATATCATACTACCCAGAATGTCTTTGCTGTTTTTTTTCTTTTTAGATTAATAAAATTTTTTGCGAATAAAAACAGGTTTTTTTTTAATTTAATATATTGCAAATTTCACTATTTCATTTTTTTTGTGAATTACAGAGATGATCGATTTGTTATCAACAAAAGTGTTAGGAAAGCAGAAATGGTACTTGATGCATGTCAACAATATTTCATTCTTGGTACCATGATTCCACATGAAATCGTATTAACATTGTCAAAATTAATTTTCAAAGTATCATCGTTCAATAATGTACGCATTAATTCCCTACAGTAATTCTGAATATACTTCCAGGAAAAAAAAAGGAAGAAAAAAAGGACGATTCCGTTTAGTCTAAGTAATGCGTCTTTTTAATCATTTAGATATTTGATTACTCAATATAAATCTATATATATTTCAATTTTATTCATTCATTTCCCGGAGTATTTAATGCATTATTGCATTAATTGCATTACAATAAAAAATGCTTAATCCGGATTATTGTATAAGCGGAAAAAAAAAGTTTCGCATCCGGAATATTCCGGTAATCTTTTGAATTTCTAATTACATTTTTTCTTTTACTATTTTCAGTTATTCAATATGCATACAATGCAACGATTATGTGCCATTGATTCGATTGTTGATAGAGAAATTAATTTGAATGGTTTGAATGCAACAAATCTTAAACTTTTACCTTTTTCCTTTAATCTTCCTTACTATACAATGTGCTTAAATATGGATGTGTCATCTGATTCGTGCTCTTCACTTGATTCCAATTAGTAAGTTTATTTTTCAACCGGAAACATCGATTTCCGGAAACATTTTATTAAAAATAGATATTAGAAATAGTAGATAGATTCGAGATGACGATAATACAGGTATCGATAGGTAAAGGGGGAAGCCTTTTATAATCTATCCTGTAAAGAATGTATCGGAATCTATCCTGTCGAGAATGTAGTGAAATCTGCTTTGTAGAGAATGTATCGGAATCTGTCCTATGCAGAATATATCGGAATCCCTGTAGAGAATATGTGAAAAATCTACTTAGTAAAGAATGTATCAGAATCTATCTTGTCGAGAATGTAGTGCCCTGTAGAGAATGATGTATCAGAATCTATCTTGTAAAAAATATATCGGAATCTGCCCTGTAGAGAATGTACTGAGATATCTATTCTTTAGAGAATATATCAGAATCTATCCTGATTTCAATCTTAATTAGTAAATAAGATAATAGCTTTATTCTTGAGGATGTTATCATTAACAAAAACAATGCATCTATTTTAAATGATAATTTCAGCACTGATTTATTCAAATCGCTTGTTTTAACATGTCAATCTAATCAATCTTCAATTCAATGTCAACTACCCATTGCTAAACAAATATCCAATATGATCTTTCAAAAAATTGATGAACCTATAAATATTAATCAGCCATTTTATTTTGCTGTAGTTTTACCGGTAATTGTTTACATTATTTCTGATAATTTTGATACGATCATAGAGTCGCAAACAAGCTATTCTCTCTTATTTATTTGCCTGTATTATTTTAAAATGTTTCAGTTTTACAAAAACTTATGAGACATTTAAAATTTCAAAAAGGAAAAAATGATGTAATAAGCTTACTTTCTTATGTTTCCACGTTTATACCTAGATAAATTGTTTAACAATATTAATTTAACTTTATTTTTGCATCATTTATAGATTTCACAATCGAACGATGGTTATTCACATCTTCATTTTTATTCAAGTTTACTTCAAAAGTTTCAAGATAACTATAAGGATGATGAGTTGAAGTTAGTTGGGGCGCAATTTGGTGTTAAGCAAGGATTATTTGCGGAAGAACTTCGAAGTGATCTAAGACTTGGCGCAGTTGCGATTATTACAGTAGTATTTATCATACTGATATATACTGATAGCTTTTTCTTCACATTTTGTATCACTGCTACCATACTATTATCAATCGGTGTTGCATTCTTCGTTTATACGGTTTGTTCATTTTTATCTTTTTTTTAACTATTTCATTATCAAATATTTCATCAATTATTGTAACAGAAAAAAGGAAAAGAAAAAATTTTTAATTATTGAAATGATTGATTAAATTTAAATTGTGCTATATATTATTAAAAGATAATTGATAATATTACTGATAAAATTTTTTAATGTTTATCAGTGCTTTAATCTTTTCTGTTAGCTTAAAGTTTACATATTTAGTTAAAAGTGCTCTTCCAGTTAATTTTAACCGTTTCAAATTGAATGAAATCATATAAATAACAAGTTGTTCATTCTCCCAGTTTCCTAATTACCGTATGTCACAGATGTATGTTTAATTTAGAAAGATCAATGATGACTTAATCTCAAAAAGTCATTGATCATATCGAATTTGCATTTGTACAGCAATTAAGCAATCAGAACAAAACCAATAATTTCCAAATATCCTTCAAAAAAAAAAAGATTGATGTTTGACCTCTCTAGGATATCATTATGCTATGCTTTCATCGATGACCTCTAGGAGATTGTACTGAATGACCGAATGTTTTGGAAATTAAATGTTAAAAAAAAAAAGAAAGAAAGAAATGTGAAATATCCATAAGATATTGATATTAACAGCAAGATTTATTTCTCTTCTAATTTATGATTTATTGAAATTCATGAATAGCATTGAGAATTTTCCGGATGAATTTCAGGTAATTCTTGGAATCAAATTTTTTCCGTTTTTGAATTTACTTGCGATGATACTTGTCGTTGCTGTTGGAGCCGATGATGCCTTCCTTTTCATGTATCAATATCGGAAACATAAAGAAGTATTCATTTGATAACTTCCCTTCCTTCTATTTCTCTCCTTTTTTTTCTTCTTTTTTTTTTCTTTTGCAAAGCAGTTAAAAGTGTAATTTATAGAAATTTATAAATTATATTCCAAAGAATTAGAAATTAGACAAGTTAAATGCTAACAGATTTATTTCCGGATTATATTTTACAACTTTCGGTAAGATTTTTCTGGTATAATCAAATCAGTAAATGAATGTCACACATGTAAATGAATGTCATAAATGCATTTTAGGATGCTAACAAAAAATGGTCACCAATGCTAACAAAGTGTGATATAAGTAATGTAAAAGAAGAAAATTTTGATAAAGAAGAGGTAATTAAATTGATGCATTTTGCTATGATTAATATATCATTTCTTTTCCTATTATCATTTATTCTGATGATAATACTGATGACAATAACAACAGTGATAGTGACAACGATGATAATAATAATAATAACGACGATGATGGTAATGATGATGATTTACCGAAGTATTATTTTTCACCATACGATATCTTTTACTTTTGGTATTTTATTACTTGAGGACAATATTTTATGGAATATTTGGTTGAAACAAAATTAAAACTGAACTTTCGCTTTTGTGAAAGGAAGGTATTTCAGTTAATGAAATGTCATCGTAAACAGGTGACATCAAGTTTAAGTGATGCAATATCACATGCTGCAATTTCAATGTTCGTTACATCAGCAACCACTGCTGTTGCATTCTTTGCTAATCTTGCATCAGAAATTATGGTCCTTAGGTTGGTCAAACATTTAAATCAGTTCTATCTTGCCTAATTAAGCCAATTAAAACAAAAAACGAATAGGGTAATTAAACTTTAACGTGTAAAATTTCACATCAATTTATATTATTATTGATAAATTTTTCAGGACAAAAATAAAAGAAATTAGCTTGTCAATTATTGATCGTATTTTGTACATTTTTTACAGATATTTTACTTTTCTTATTTTAGGTCTTTTGGTATATATGCCGGTACGTTAATGATAATTAATTACGTATTAGTGATGATAATACTACCTGCTGCAATTATTATCAGTGATGCAAATGTTAAATCATTTGCCACTTCGAAATTCTTTATTTCAAGAGTGAAATCTCGAATTAACCAACTTTGGTGTAATGCTGGTATCAGTTTTGATAAAGTATTTAGCAGATTGATTCCACAAATTGTATATATTATTCGAATACCACTAATATTACTAACTATTGTTGCATTCGGTGTTTCACTTTATGCAATTATTAAAAGTCCTGGAATTCGATTACCGGAAAAAAATTCAATCCAGGTTAGTTAGTGCATAATCTATTTATTGTTCCAAATATCCGAATTGGAAAATAATAAAATGATATATATATATATATTATTACATGATAGTAATTAGCAATTTTAGACGACTAAGTAATTAATAGTTAATCTTAACGAATAATTTAATTTTGGTTGAAAAAAAAGAAAGAATAAATTATTTTATTACAATTTAGTTTTTACGTTCTAATCATCCATATGAATGGTTTGATGAAAATGCTGCAACATTGTTTGATTTTTCGATCGGTCATCGTCCAAAAATGAATGTTATTGCTATTTGGGGTATCAAACCGACAATGTTAGTAATTTGAATTCGTTTTTAAAATGAAAGATGAACGAAGTAAATCATATGACTCGAGTAAATTTTGAATAATTCATATGTAAGAATAAATATCTTTCAATATATCAGTATCGTATACCTTCGAGATATTTTAATTCTTCAATGAAACTCCCAAAAGGCATTAATTTGGAGCTTTATTAGTGCGAATATTAATGATAATAAATTTTAAAAATTCAATAAATCATGAAGAAAAATGATTACATTCTGAATTGATTTGTTTATTTTAAAGATGAAAAAGTTGTTTTGGCTTAAACTTTTTTTTTCTAGAAGTGAAAGTTTGCTAAATCCAAATAAAAAAGGATCGCTAAATGTGGATATTGGTTTTGCTGATGTTTTAGCTAATCATTTACTGGAATTTCAGGTTAATTATTGATGGGAAAATTAATTATACGTTTATCTTAACAAATATAGTCTTAAAAATTTTGCAATCATTTTGATGATAAAAATTCCAAAATTTTCTTCCAAGAATTTATTTCTAAAAAATCTGCTAGAAATATGAGTTGAAATATTTGATAAAATAATACAATGAAACTTTTTGACGCAATATTGGGTTAACATTTTAGGCTTTGCTTAAACATGTTAGCCATCAAATTAATCCAAGTGTGAAACAAAAGTTATGGTTGGATGAATTCATTAAGTGGACAAATTTGAATACAACTACAAAAGATTGTCAACTATTTGGTGTAAAACAATCCAAATTATCAAATGTTAGTTAATTATTTAAAAAAAAATATTTTTGAGAAATTTGAACTTAGCTACTCTTTGTTAATCAAAAATTAATAATTTGTTACTATTGATTTTATTATCGAATTATCTTTGTAAATGATTTCACGATGGTAATTTTGCATTCTTAAAAGATTAGTTTAAGAATTAATTATCCGTTTTTTTTTTAAGCCTAAAAATAATAACGTTCTTTGTTGGCATTACAAAAATTCAGAATTTTTTTTAGCCAAAATCATTTACCGGCAATATGCTTTCACGTTGTTTCCTTCAATACGGACATGCAATATCATTTCCGATATTTAATCAATGGGAAAAAAAAGATAACGATGGACCAATATTTGATAAAAATGGCGTCTTCTTGGCTTATTTTTTAATCACTCATAGCAAATATAATTTCTCAACCGTTTTCAAAGAAATGAAACCATTTTTCGATTTTATAAGTAACATGAAAGTGGAACGAAGTGATATTTCAGGTAAGCATTCTTATTACATCATCCCACGTACTATTATTACTTTAAAGAATCAATATCTCACGTATTATCATTAGCTTAAAGAATTATCATCCTACGTACTTATATCTCGGATTATCACTCCACTTTCTGTTATTGACGTGAAGAATTATCATCTCACGTGTTTATATAGCGGATTATCACTCCACTTTCTGTTATTGACAT
>NW_018108322.1:0-8212 GCF_000183805.2 Loa loa | reverse complement strand
AAATCTCGGATTATCACTCCACTTTCTGTTATTGACATGAAGAATTATCATCCTACGTACTTATATCTCGGATTATCATTCCACTTTCTGTTATTGACGTGAAGAATTATCATCCCACGTATTTTAAATCTCGGATTATCACTCCACTTTCTGTTATTCACGTGAAGAATTATCATCTCACCTACTTATATCTCGGATTATCATTCCACTTTCTGTTATTGACGTGAAGAATTATCCCACGTACTTATATCGCGGATTATCATTTCACGTGCTGTTGTTGGCTTGAAGAGTTATCATCCCATTTATTATTCCTTATGTTTAATGAATGAATGGAAAGATTTTGTTTTATTGGGCCAAATATTTTTGTTTACTTATATGAAACTTTTTCATAGATTGAAATGGTTAGATGAAAAGAGTAAATAAAAAAAAAGAAAATATGGACGGAATTTATTACGAATTGAAAATTTTTAATTTTTAAAATTATATATGCAAATAATGATAAAAGGAAGAATAGTTTTCTAAAATTTTTTCCATACTTTTCTTATTTTTTCTTTTCATTTTCTAATTTCTATTGCAGAATTTAATCAACCCTTAATTCTAACAACTAGTCAAATAGCAAAATTGTATGATTTATTGGAGCGCATTTTAAATGGTACAGCTATTTCGGTATTTATTTCATTGATGGTTAGTATGGTGGTGATTATTTTTATCACTTTTCATGTGATCCTATCATTTTTGGCTATCATTTGCATTGCTACTGTTGTTACTGTAACTATTGCTATCGTACTTTGGGCTGGTAAGTTTGTTTTTTTTTCTCAATTATTTTAATATTTTTAAAATGGTCCTTTTTTTGTGTTTAAAAAATTGAAAGTTTCCCTATCCGTATACTTCAGGCTGGACAGTTAATGTTGTCGAAGCAACGATAATTGTACTAACAATTGGAATGAGCTTTGATTATTGTCTTCATTTTGCTGTTGGTTTCCGACTTCATAAAACCGGTGATTACAGGTAACTTTGACACTTTATGTGACATTAATATTGACATTTTGACATTTTACGTCGAGAATTTTCACATTTACATATTATTTTATCGTTTTAATATTTTACTAACCTTATTTATGAATAAAGTAGATTGCATGAAAATAAGTGTAGTTTATAAATGTCATTGCATTCATTATTATTACTTGTCACAAAAATAATTAGTAATAGTTAATGAAAGTGTTTAATTTTCAACCATAATTATGTTAATTAATCATTCCTCTTTTTTTTTTTTTTTGCATTATGGAATACTTTTCCTATTAGTAAATTTAATTGGCGAACAAAATTTTTTCAATTTTCATTTTAATTAAAATTAGATAATTTTCAGTGTGATAGCATCTACTGTTGGTATTCCCGTATTTTTGGCAGCTATTTCTTCATTCCTTTCCGGATTTGTTTTAATCGGTGCATCAACACAAGCATTTTTTGAAATTAGTGTCTTTCTAATGCTAATTACAACCATAAGTCTTACAGTTGCTGTATTTATTTTCCCTTCCATGGTTACTTTGTTATTACAACAATGCTCATCACCTGATCAAGCTTTGATCACACCGCTTTAGCTAATTAGAAATGCTTAATTCGTTAATTTGTAGAAAAAAAAAAAGAAAAACTGGAAACAGAAATGTGAATAAAAATTTCATTCATATTTGGCATCTGATAAATAGTTTTATTTCAAAAAGGCACACACACACACACACACATATGTACACGCACTCGCATACACATATACACACACATACACAGACACATACATATACATACACAAACATACACATACACATACACACACACTCATACACACATACATGTATATATAGACAAATCTAGTTATCACCATAAGTCTTTCTGCATTTCAATACGAAAAATTATGAAACATTTTGATATGCAAATCAAAGATTGGTAAAAAAAAAAAATGAAATATAAAATTTGTGTTTGTCACATTTCATCAATCACTCTATTATCAGTTGACAACAAAATGTTAAATGAACGGTTAGTAAAAGTTTACAGACAGCATCAAATCCGATTGTACAACCATGAAATAAGCATGAATTTTATCATCATCATATCTTAAATTTTGTTATCATATCTATACTGATAACAGTTTTATACTTCTTAAATTCACGTACATTAGCTTATTTCTTTTTGTTTGATTGATTATATCAACTTATCACTAAGTAAACTAAACGTATCATTTCATTCATCGTGATCAAAACAATGCTAATTCGAAAAAAAAAAGAAAGAAAAGTTTTAAGATGTACAGAAACTGAAAATATGGACGAAAATCCACAAGTTTATCGTCTTGCTGCTTTTATCAAACAAAATGCTATTATTGATGAATGGAAAGTGGGAAAGGTCATCGGTTCAGGTCACCAAAACTCAAACTA
Organism: Loa loa; assembly: GCF_000183805.2. Lineage (NCBI taxonomy): Eukaryota > Metazoa > Nematoda > Chromadorea > Rhabditida > Onchocercidae > Loa > Loa loa. The sequence goes on along the minus strand of NW_018108322.1, from coordinate 5,789 downwards.
ATCTCTATATGAGAAAAAAAAATTAAATAATTAAAATAAGAGGATTTAATTTTGGTTTAAATATGGAAGAAATCTTGCTGGATAATTTAATCCATGTATTAATCACATCCCATTAATCCAAACAGTCCATACTGATAACATTCGATGTTTGCATCCATTCGATTGAAACGGAAAAGCAGTAAAGAATGAAGGATATGAAATGTTTTCTGGATTACTATTTCCTTATTTTCTGGATTCGCATTTTTTTTTTTTTTTTTACGGATTACTCCTTTAATAGGCGCAAACGGTATGGTCATTCTTGTTGAGCATATCGTAACACATCATGTAGCAGTAATGAAAATTGCAATGAATCGAGCAGCATCAGGTTCTATCAATTGCGAATGGGATGTGCTAGAACGGATTATGAAAGTATCCTTCCGTTTTTCCGTTTTTTCTTCTTTCAAAATTAAACGCTTTTTTTTTCAATTCAATAATTGACCTCATTTAATTCAATTAATAAATTTCATTTCAGATATTTCATTTTCTTTCAATTATTTTACTAATTGCAGCCAAGTAATAATGAAGATCGGACGCGACATTTGGTAAGACGGATCGATTTTGGTCATACGCTCAATATGGATAAACAAAATGTATAACATTGAATTATCGGAATTGACCGTAAAAAGAATACAGTTATGATTAAATTACTATTATCAGTATGATTACGATAATACCGATAATTAAAAAGAATTTAGTCCTAATAACTTCTTCCGAATTATAAGTTACACTTATTTATTTCTAGGTAAGCTATATTGTAATGGAATATCTGCCAGGAAATCCGGTTGGTATAATTGGCCTATTGGGAGGTAATGAGCTTCTTTCAAAAGTAGCCGAATTTGGTCTTCAACTTTTGAAAGTAATTTTTCTCATTCGTTGTTCGGAAAATTTTACATATTTAATATTGAAAATTATAAATGTAATGAATATAGCAATTGATGCTAAGTTTAAATTTATGTAACAAAATGTTAAGACAAAAATTGATAGATAAAAAAAGTAGTTTTAATAATTTAACTAACATATATGTTTCATGAATTCATTTAAAATCTCATTTATTTGAATAAAAATTTTCAACATTACAATAGGCTATATATGATTTACATTGTCTTGGTTATGTTCATCGTGATATAAAACCAGAAAATGTTGGACTTTACAATGATAACATCCTTGTCTTGTATGATCTTGGATTAGCACGATTTTATATAAATCAAGAAGGTCGAGTACGAGAACCACGATGTTTGTGTGGTATGCGTGGTACCGATGAATGGGCCAGTTTAACGGCAGAGCTAGGAAGAGATCAGGTAAGAATAGCCAATATTTATCCTAGGTAAATGCTAATTCAAACTATTGTAAATTTGTAGATGTTAGCGTGTTTAAAAAAAAAATTTCTTTCATAACAAATTTTTGCTAATTCCAAAAAATTCGAAAATTTGAAATCATTATTCATTTTTTCTCCTTCTTCATTTCATCCATAGGGACGAATCGATGATCTTTGGGGATGGTTTTATGTTCTCGTCGAATGGATCAATTGTGCTTCTAAATACCCCCTTTGTTGGGCACCTTTTGATGATTATCCTGATTTACGCCACCTTTGTAAATCGTCAATATTCCCTGCAAAATATGTCCTTCGAAATTGTCCACCAGAATTTTTCAAAATACAGGTAAATTGTTAGCACTATATCTATTATCTTGGATTAAAGAATTATGTTATGCGCGCGAATATAACACATCTTCCCCTTGAAATACTAACCTTGTTTATGGAAACTTGAAAAATGTTATGGTATTCCATAAACTTTTTTTTTCGTTGTTTGGCATTTTTCTTCTTGCATACTTTGTTCATAAAAAGAAAAAAAAAAGAAAATTTACAAAAATCACTCATGTCGTGAAGAGAAGGAAATTTGAAACTTCCGGCTTTATACTCAATTCTGACACAAATATTTTAGTGCTACTTGCGATGTTTGGATAGGGATGACTCGCCGAATTATTTCTATTTGGCCACACTATTGGATGATTTAAAAAAGCGAGCAAATGGTGTAAAGTTAGTAAAGCCACTACAACCAACATCGGATAAAGACGCTGAACGTGCTGAACGTCTTTCACAACTGGAACTTGAACATTTCTAACAAGAAAAAATACCCTTAAATTTAATCATACTCAAAAGAAAAAAAAACAAAGCTCGAAAACAAAGTTCAATATATGGAATTTCGGAACAGCAATATCTTCTTATACCGATTATAGCATGAGTATCAGATGCTAACAAAACTACCCCTTTCCTCACTTTTGACCCATAATTCTGGATTGATCAAACTTTCCATTTCATCGTCCGCACAATTACCTGAAAATATAAAACGGTAAAAGAAAAAACGGTAATTTGCTAAGGTCATTAAAGCCAAATTAACAGGTGTTTTAAGTCTTTGATGAAATCATCACAACCGATCCAAACTCAAGCTTATTTACCTTATTTAAGTTTATTTACCTCCATTCTCATTTCACTTTTTACCTCTAATGTTGTGCAAATACTATATGCAGCATCTTTTTTTTTTTTTTGCAAATAGATCAATAATGATTTTTTCTGTCCTTTACTTTTTCTCATTGGCACCACTTCACACAAACCACAACGTCAACTAATTAGTTATACAGAAAAACAGTAGCGGTAAAATGAATAAAGTCAAAATAGAAATTTCGAAGTTTCGACTAATTCCACTTATTATTTGCATCTGTTTTATTGATATTATTTTGAGTTTGCACAATTTAAAGTTCGAAAGTTGAATCGAAAATTAAAAAAAAAGAAAGAAAACAAAGCAAAACAACCTCGACTTTTACGTGGGAAGCATTTGTCGGTAATATGATGCAAATCGTTGGCATATTGCATGCGATGGTCCTCTATGAGACTTTCATCACCATCATGGCATGCTTTAACATGTTTGATTACATCCGATTTAGTGATTGTTGTCCATGTTTTTTACATTCACGACAGAAGAACATCGGCAGGCGCACATGCCTTAAAAGAATGAATAGGTGGCGGAAATGTCACGCAACTTTTTGGTGAGAATATTTCAATCTTAACTGTACATATGAGTTGTTTGTATCAGACTGTTTTTTCGAAATTTATATTACTGAAATTATACTCCTATCGACTGCAACAGCATTTATTATCGCAACCAATGGTCTCATCCCAGAGTATTGTATTTCTTTTGAAATGTAAAAGATCAGCGCCAAAAGTTCGAGGAAAACTACCAGTATAATTAAATCATACTTGGAATTAGCATGGTAGATAAGTGATGAACGTTGACCAGTAACTTGAAGACCACAGATATTACAAATTCGAGGTGGCCTGGATCGTTTCTTCATTTGCTGCGACAACATATCGCAATTAGCTGCTAAGCTGTTTGACGGATCAACGATATCAGTTGGCTCACAACCTGTTACAGCAACAGTGGCACTACTGCCACCTTCGTTTCGATATAAATCACCCAAAATACTCACTAGAAAATATTTTGATCGTAACCATGGCTAGAATAAACAACTGAGATTGGAAATTAGTTCAAAAATCAAATTATTTAAAGGCTAAATGAAAAATTAACTGCTCACCGATATTCACTTGATCCGGATCTTGCTGTAATCCAGCACCCGGGAATGTGTTTGACTGTGAATCTGATTCCTTTTCCAAAGTACTATCTTCTGGCTCCACTTCGCTGCCCTAAACAAAATTTTTAAAATTCAAAAATTTTAGAAATTCTGAAATTCTTAACCTTATTTAACTTTAAAGAATCAAAATTATAAGAACGTTTTGACTTTCAAGAAAAGGATTTTTGAAATATTATGAGCAACGATACTTTAGCACTTTCGATTTTCGCTTCTTTTTCGGTTTCAGTCATACGAGTCAACTCATCGGAATCCACCGATACAGTGCACAGTTCCCCAGAACTCAGCAAAGACGAGTAGTCGGCTATTCTTCAAACTTTGAAAATTAAAAATTTTAAAACTAGCAAATAGTAGAAGAAAACTTGATTTTGAATCAGAAACAATACTGGAAAAAACAACAAAAGAAAACAGCAAAGAAGCATATAAACAAACTTTCTTCGTTTGTAAGTTCCAAATGGAATTTTTGATACGGTGACAGAATGATGCAACATTTCTCTGATTTTCTCACGCTTACGATGGAAATCTGGTGTAACTTTATACTTCACCTAAAAAAAACAAAATGAAGTCTCGACATATCTATCTGTTCACATTACAAATAGGATTATTTCACGAACTGAAAGCTAAAATATTTTGTTAGAAACTTCTACAAATAACATTGGTATAGTGTATGGAGGCATACGTCAATGTCTCATCATTTAATGATGAATAACCGAATAAGAGAAAGAGGTAACAAAAAAAAAGAAGTTGTTTAGCTTCTTTCAAATCCCATCCATCAAAGGATAGCTGGAAAAGATTAAGGATAGGAGATGATCTTGGATCCACTAGATGCATCTCAAACAATCCATTAGCAACCATTCTGTTAATTATTTATGTTAATTTTATTTATTAATGATATGCTAGCTGAATATTCTGTTCATCATTATAAAAATAAAAGAAGTTATTCGCTTGAACGTATAAACTCGTTTGGCTTACATCTGAACTAGATCAATTAAAGTCAAATGATAGTGATAATTGACATTGTACGTGTGAAAAAAAAAGTCGTACGACGCTTGTTAATACGTATAATTTAACTGTTTAATAAGTTAAGCAACTAACGTAAAATTCTTTTAATCCATGATCTGTTGTACAATGGCTAATCAAAGCGAATTCGGTTGGAAATTTTGAAAAACGACACCGTTCACATTCATATGGTACATGACTGATATGATCCGAGGCAATGTGTATTTCCAGTTCTTCCACAGTTTCATATGTTGGCGCTTGCAATGGACAAACGACGCAACGAAACATTGGTACCTGGAAATTTTGGAAAGTTAAAAATCGCCTTTCTTGTTTACAATCAACGACTTTTGACCTCACATCAGAAGGGGTCAAAAGGTCAACCTCATCGTCAGGTACGCAACTTTGCACACACTGGTACAAAAAGAGTTTCTGGTCAATTGAATATACAGTAACACATAGTGTAACACATAAAGTTTAAATAAAATGTTACGGCATAACAGAGATAATTATATATAATACAGTATATCTTAATGAAGATAGACATTTAAATGATCAGACTTCAAGTGATACGGTAGATGAAATTTCTCATAGAAGAAATTGCAGGGAAAGCTTTAGTAAAAAGAACAGTTACGGAAAGCTGACAACGTACAGTACGATACCTATCAATGAATGGTACAAAGAACAACGATCAAGAGAAGTATGACTTTCAGAAGGATTCTCAAATGCTCATTTCCTACTGCAGAAAGATCGATATTTCATCACTGGCAAGTTAAATATTTCAAGTAAAAAAAGGGGAAACCTTCGAAATTAGATAAAATACTTAAAATTAAATATGAAACGGTAACAGTGGTAGGAATTAACAGTGGTGGTAGCAGCAGTAGTACTAGTAATAATAGCAATAGCAAGCAGCAGTAGTAGTAGCAGTAGCAGTAGCGGTAGTAGTAGTAGTAGTAGCAGTAGCAGTAGCGGTAATAATAACAATAATAATAATCAATAATAATAATCAATAACAGTGATAATAATAATAATAATAATAATAATAATAATAATAATAATAATAATAATATAATAATAATAGTAATAATAATAATAATAATAATAATAATAAT
>NW_018108321.1:159361-162752 GCF_000183805.2 Loa loa | reverse complement strand
GAAATTGCAATAAGTTATAGTTATAATCATTCTTTCTGCTCAATCTTAATAATTGTTTCATTTTTTTAATCCGATATAATGGACTTGACAGTGTTAAATCGATATCTTTTGTGAGATCTATCTTTTAAATTGTGCCAAAAAATGTCGTATAGAAAATAATAAATAAAGAATAATGCAAAATGACAAGTAATATTCTTTTTTTTTTTTTTTTCTATCCCAAAGTTCCTAGCAGAACAAAACTAATTGATTTTGCATTTCCTGCTGCAATTTTCATTCCTAAATTTACCATTTTTTCTCCTCTGCTTTAAGCAATTCAAAAATTTCAAAAAAGGAAAAAATTCATTTCAGTTCAAAGAATTTAAAGCAAAGTAAAAATATGCAACTAAACAAAATATGTCATAAATCATATTCATATGTTTGACGGATTTTTATAGTTTCGCTACTGTACATGGGGAAACTTCCCACTGTCTTAAAACATATTTGTCATCACGAAAATCACAAATTACTAATTACTATCTATCTACTACCTATTTACTAATATCTAGCGCATAGTATTTGCTTATTACCGACTACTACAAATAGTGTAGAGTTTAATGACAAGTAGACTCATTGAAGCAGTAGTTTTAGCAAAGGATGATTGATAGTTTATATAAAAAAATGTTTAGGCTATTTAGACAACACTGGTATAAGCGATTAGTAAACGAAACTGTGACCGAACTGGTAATCGAAATAAATTTTCAATCTGATAACTTTATACGAGACATAAATAAATTACGATAATTTTCAAATGCTCAATTTTTAAAGATATTGTTAGTATATTTACAAAAAGAGAGCACGAAATGTTGGATTTGGAAAAGGCGAAAATTTTTTCCAAGCCATGACAACAAGCTATCAAAGTGGATTTTAGAATTCTCAATAAGGCTTACGCATGTACCTCGAGTCTGAGTTCAGGAGGCATAATTTTGCCGGGATAGATCGATCTATCTGGTTCTCCATATTTGTATCGATCATTGGTGACTGATCCTGCAAGCATACTTCATTCGGACTAGTTTAGTGATTTAAAGTTTTTGAAGCAAATTCTTACCAATTATTCAAATCTATCTGGTGATTTTGATTGTAAGCGACAAATAGGCGTAAAACATCGTAATTATGACGTCATTTTCTGTAGGAATCAAATTTTTTGTAGTGCAAGAAACAGAGGATCCAGAAGGATATGGATTAAATTTTAGTTTGAATAATTAGCTAGTTGAAATTGTATTAGGGAAGCTTACTCTTTAAAATAAAATATGAAATTGGAAAACTAAATTTTTGAATACGAATAGGAATGTTATTAAATGTGAATTGGCATATCCGAAGATTTCAGTTCAAAAGATCTGTCACTCAATATGGCTGAGGAAAATACCACCAACCTGCAATTACAACTGTTAATCCAATTTAATGCTAATGTTATATCGATGGAATAGATCTAGATTAGCCAGTTCTTAGTAAACCTAGATAGTCGATAAATATTAAAATTTACCTGAATAAAATAAACAAGAATGATGGTCTAGTGGATGAAGACATATGAGATTGGAAACGTATACGGGAGGATTATTTTTTAAATTATGTGGATCTTTTCCGGTATCATTTCAATGTAAAATACTTTATAATTACAATCATGTGACAAAAAAAGTGACATCACGTGTCAAAAAAGGATATGTCCTCAAATAAGATATTAATTAAAAATATGGTACCAATGGGAAAAATAGGGTATTAACGAAAAATATTAATTAAGTTGAAATAAATTAATATGAAAATAAAAGGAAGGAAGAAATAGAAACTGAACAATATTATTTTGAACATCTCATCAAAGTGATCTATCTCTATCATACAAGTAATAGAAATCGTTTCATCAAAGTTGTACAGCATGCAATAACTGGACAAAAGTTTCAACATCTGTTTACATTCTTCGTTGTCTTCTGTCATTAATTTCACGTCATCAGTTTATTAATTCTACTACTTACTTTTACGTAAATGTGTCTCAAAGTAATTTATAACATCGTCGTCCGTCCTCTTCATTATCTGATCCAGTGATAAATGATAAATACATGAGAGATCACTATCGAATTCATAGCATCATCCTACAGGTATGAATCGAACTTTTGGCACTAAGTGCCATCAATACTCTATTGGAAACGGAAACAATGGAATGATTATTTGACAGTTCTCTGGAATTAACTCTTCTTAATTAATTGTGTGTTTGTCTTACTGTGGTCAAGTTTGATATTAGAAGAATGATTAATAATGTCATATAAGATGACATACCACTATGGACGTATAAAGGCAAAATAATACGAATTCGAAAATGATTCAAGAAGAAAATAGGATTTAAAAGATTTGAAATTAATGAGTGGAAGATTTAAAGATTAAGGAAATAGTAACTATTAAGTCAAAAATAGTATGTTTTAAACTTGGGTTGATTGCCACTCTTTCACTATTAAAAGAGAGAGAGGGAGAGAGAGAATTCATTTGTATAAATTTCAAAAGTTCATAGATCATCATCATCATCATCATGGCTAGGCTTCACGAACACGAAGATCAAGGAAATGCTCTATCCATGCTTGCTGCAAACATGACAAATGTGGATGTATCCTTTAAAATTGAGCAGTGGACGGGGGAATTGACCCTTTTATACTTTATCTTACACTTTATCTTACACTAAGGTTCATCTATTAATGTCGCGACTTAGAACGGTGACAGTGGTTTTGTTTGTTTTGTGTAGGGTTTGTTATAGTATCATTCTCTGAAATGGATGACCTTATAGGACTAAATGAGCTCAATCTTCTGTGCTTCACATTAATTTAAAAAAAAAAAAAGAAAATTCAGAAGTTTTTTCTTGACCAAATATTTTCTTACCCATCATATTAGTACTTTAATGAAATTAATCTTTAGACTTTTGTAAATTCCATGAGAATTTTATTTACTCGGTATTTTTCAAGCTATCTTACAAGTTATCTATAACCTTACCGTAAATAAATAGTATAGATTTCATCCTGTACTTTTTGCACATGCCTTATTTGAATCGTTCATAGATTCTTTTCGTTCAAAACCAATGATTAATTTAAATTTGAGTCAATTAAACAAAAAAACTGAAATGCTTGCTTATATCATGTAACTTCTCGGGAAAACTTTCCGTGAGGATTTCCGCAATTTGTACTTTTTGCGTATTGGTTTTTTTTAAAGTATGCGACACATAATTTTCAATTTTATTATTCAAAACGTTTTTCGATCTTCAACTCATTGTACTTATTAATTTCTGGAATATATGACAGTATCGATTGCATTTTTTGGGCTTAATTAAAATTTAATTTATTGCAATCCTTCAATTATTCGTGATTATTTCTATTGAACT
>NW_018108321.1:148697-159341 GCF_000183805.2 Loa loa | reverse complement strand
GCGTATTGGTTTTTTTTAAAGTATGCGACACATAATTTTCAATTTTATTATTCAAAACGTTTTTTCGATCTTCAACTCATTGTACTTATTAATTTCTGGAATATATGACAGTATCGATTGCATTTTTTGGGCTTAATTAAAATTTAATTTATTGCAATCCTTCAATTATTCGTGATTATTTCTATTGAACTGAATCAGTTATTCGTTGGAAGATGAGATAAGATGGGATAAACTTGAGAAAAATTACGCAGCATGCACTGCAGCACAGTTGCATTTCAGAGTATAAAAACTGCACGCATGCAACAGCTACTGCCTTACCCGGTTACTTTTTGATTCTCGTTTTTGTCTTGCTTTTCCTTATGGTTTGTTTGACATGCGTTAATGAGAATCATTTACTGTTCCCGGTTCTGGAAATCACCGGCTAAGGTTGGATTCTATAATTACCCAATTTCCTAAATATCATATTAATGGTTCACTACTTCACTGAATTCTCGTATATTGTCAACGTTTCAACATTATGAATTTTGCGTTTCCTTGTCGCTTTCAGAAGTAACAAACTGAGAACTCATCCGGAATGTTCAGAAATAGCAAACTGAGGACACATTCAGAATTCTGAGAAACACCAAAGTGAGAACACATCCGGAATCTCCTTGCCACTAATATAATATTAAGAAGTTGGAGTAAAAAATGAATTATAACGATTGATCACAAGGAGACGCGTGACGTATGAGGCCAAGCGAAGCTGAACTATATTTGGGTTGCTGTTGTACACATTTTCCATACTGTGATTGCTTTTGGAGCGTGCGTGTTTTTTCTCGTGTGCCAGGAGATTCGGATAAGTTATCCCGGGGTATCGAGGAAGTAGGGGAGTTGCATGGGTTTATGCGAAGCAAATATCCATTCAGGGATTCGTTATTTTATCGAGGATTTCTAGGTGAATAATGGGAGAAATAGTGCAAGAAGAGAGCAATAAACAAGAAGAAATATTCATTACGGAAGAGGATGAAGATGCAGATGATGAACAGAGACTGGTGATCTCTGATGATAAACACACCGACTCACCGTTCTCATCAGCTGTACGTTTAATCAGTGCTGTAATGGTTTCTTGTCATAATTTTTAAGATTATTAGGTGATGATTTGGCTTTATTTCTTCATCATTGATAAGAATTATGATGACTGTGTAGTAATATTAGGGATTTATTATGTTGTCATTGGTATGGTTATTTCCTTCAATGTTTTAAAACTGATTATTTGATCTTGTCACCTTGATCACACCAACATTTGTTTGGTAGTAATTGACTGAGTGCCATATCATAAGATGTGCTTAGTAAAATTGTTTAGTTCGGTTATTTGAGATTTTACCACCAGAAAATTTTTTTGAGATATCTGACTTTGGCTTCATTGTGGTTTTTTTTTTTTCTAATATTTAACTGTTTTGTCATTGCTCAATATGGATGTAAGAGGGAAGATAATCGGGATATAATGAATGTAATGGAATGTGAAATAAAGTTTATGATATAAAAGTTACGAACACGAAAATTCATTCCTTTGAAACATCTAATTTTTAATCTTATTAATTGTTTTGAAATTCTCATAGGACGAGGATGCAATGGATGATTCGCCGCCAGATTCAAAGCAGGTAATAATGAATGATGATGGGAAAAGTATTCCGATTGTGCAGTCATCTCGAAAGGTATACCATAATGAATTTTCGAACTTCTTTTTACAAATAGAGCTTCGCACATCAGATCCATAAAATGAGAGAATTAAGATTTTGAAGTATCTTTCAGGAAATTGCATCAAAAACTACGGATATCGTGTTTTCCTGGCAAGAATATCTGAAGGAAACTGAAGCTGTTTCTGCACCGGAGGATTGCTTTTATCAAGACCCTATACCACCTAAAAATAATTTTATTATTGGCAAAAAGGTGGTAGTGCCAGATCCAAGAGGTTTTTTATTTGCATTCTTCGATAGTGGGAATTTTTTCATTTTTGAATCGTCATTTTTCAAAGGATGTTTTACGGACATCCTCATTTTTATTACTTGGGAGCATAAATGAACCCAAGAAGCTTGGAGAGATGGAAGTACAATAAAGGATTAATATGAAAACCAGATTGAAGGTGACGGGAATTTTTCAATTTATTTGTACTTGCAAACAAAATTGAAGGGAAGGAAGTGCAATGCTTATCAACAATCGTTGCGGTTCATTCACTTTGGGTATGTCTTCGACTCGATGGCGAAGATGGAAGTAATGACCACTGGCTTATATGTGATGACGAACGAATCAAACCGGTTGGGTAGGTACATTTCTTTACCTTATTCCTCATAAATGCTGTGTTTCTGTGCAAACATGAAATCTATCAATAGGATTAGATCTAGTTCCTTTTGAAGAAAGAAAAATGGAAGAACTCGAAAAAAGGCATTCTGATCTATGCTGAAGAAAAAGAAATCATATATGGACTGCGTTTGAGTAGTAATTCAGTCGAGAAAAGCTGTCTTGTGCTACCGTTTAAAATGAATGGAAATTAGTCGCTTATATTTGACGAATAGCGAATATACTTTGTAATTTGTGTCAATTTTTAATTTATTTCAGAGAATGCGAAAGAAATGGTCTAGTTTTGCAGCCTCCATTTGGTTTTATGTATAACTTAGCCTCGTTTCACAAATTCATTGAAAATCAGTTAAAACCCACGGCAGACGGTAGCATTCCAATTGCATCTTCAGAATGTTTCAAACCGGTATATAAGTTTTTTGAATTGGCTGTTCTCATTTATTCATCAGATGTTGTTCGAATTGTTTTGTTTTTTTTTCTCCCTACATTTTTAACAATCACACTTTGCGAGTAACGCGTTAATAGTTATGCGTTATTGAATCTTAATGTGATTACAGATTTCGTTCAAATACCATCCAAGGAAGAATACATTTCAAGTGGGTATGAAATGTGAGGCAATTGATCGCAAGAATTTCAACGGTCGACCATGTCCGGCAACTGTGGTTGATATAAAGGGCGATTATCTAACAATCAGTTATGACGGTTGGAATAAAGCTTATGATAGTAGGGAACGTTATGACAGTCGCTTCATTTTTCCAGTTGGATGGGCTGCTAAATGTGGCCTTGAAGTGCAACCACCGAATCGTATAAGAGGTATACTCTCGATTTTTATTGCTGAGTGGCAGTGTGATTTATTCATCGGCTTGTAGCTTTATTTTGTACACATTTCTGCTTTTTCTTTCGGGGTTTTGGAATTTCAAAAAAAAAAGAATGGAAGGTTGGGCGGAAAATACCGTTCATCTTACCCGATCACTGCATTAGTTACAGTCGATGAAAATTAGCGTCGATTTACGGATCATTGTGTCAGAGTTGGTGCAGTAATCGCACTGCGATCTATAGAGTTGTGATCTAGAAATGTCATCGTTCAAGCTAATAGATTTATTGCTCAAGCTATCAATTTTTTGCAGGGAAAGTTCTGCAACGAATAGTACAAAAAGACACGTTGCCGAAAGCTCCGAAGGTCACTGCTTCGGAGAAATGTATGTTTCTTTTCGTTGATTTTTAATTATTATGAAGATTTCCATTTAGTTTTGTATTGCACTTAACTGGTTAGCCTGTACCAAACAAAAAATATAAAAATCAGAAATTCAGTATCACGTAATCAAAGGAAAAATATTCGTAAAGAAATTTACAAAATTTGTTTGAGAATTTTGACACTTTATAAATTTCAGCGAAAAAGGGCAAAAGGAAATCAGCAGACACGAAAAACGGTTCTCAGCGAAAACGAAATCGAAAGCGGAAGCGAAGTTTTCCGATTCCCGATCCTCATCATAACTCTTCAGATGGTTCTTGCTCATCTCATTTACTTGATATAATTGATCAGGTACGCATGTGATAAGTGGTTTTCACTTTCTTTTTTTTTATCAAATTATATGATATTTTGCTGGCACAGACTGAAAGGTATTTAACCAAAGGCAGTTACTATACAGTATTATAGTTTCTCCTATTAGATGCTGTTTTTTTCTTTTTCACACAGTAGAGTGAAATTTTGTAGATCGCTAAACAAACGCATACGATGGAGGCAAGTTCTGCTAGTGGTGCATCGGACCAGCAGATAGTGACCAGTGCAGTGGATGCAGTTGCAATTCTAGACGGTCATATTAGCGGACTTATATGAATTTATTTCATAAATTTGCCAGAATCTTCATTATAGTTTTATTTGCACACTTAATTTGTTTCTGAGCAACTCTTTTTTTCCAGAACCTCGTGCACGAAAAACGGTGCCCTCGCCAGTTCTTCCGGGAGGCTCAGTTATGAGGCAGTCTCGAAAGGTGATCTGAAAAACATGGTTTCATGTTCTCTTTGAGCTTTCTTGATTTTGCTGCATACATAAACGCAAGAAGTTACTTTTAGGCTGTTCCCTCTCCAGGTGGTATGCAAAATGCGCTCACTGCTCCAGATGTTATTCTCTCAACGACTGATATGCAGCCAGAAGTCTATAAAAGTTAAAACTGTTTCTTTAATTAAGTGAAAAATTGTATTCCTACCTAGCCAAACTTCTTGATTCCTTTGAAATATTGAGGAACTGTTCTTTTTTTTTCGTTGTAAATTGAAAGTTTTTTTCAGTGACTGTTTACTTAAATCGAGGTTGTCGATGTACACCCATTCTAAACGCTTCACTCGTTCGTAAATTGCCGGAGAAATTTGGACCTGGCACTTTGCATCATATTTTAAGGGAAACAGTGCAACAAATCATAAATTGTGCCGTTGATCCCTCTTTTGTGTTTAAAAAAATTGATCCTGGAAATCTAAGGATTTTATCTGTTACTGGTAAAAAATTTTCTATTTCTACTTAATCAGTATGTAGTGAACATTTTGTATTTTTTCTAGTGCTGTTATAGATTTTGTCCATTGTAGCTGTCTGGTGCTTTCATGGTCACGCGGAACACATTCCTGGCGCTCTTAAAATATGTCAAAGAGAGGGGAGAGTAACACCGGAAGTCTGACAAAGGGGACAGAATTGGGTGGAACATAATTCATGATTATCTCTTGAGCTTGCTTGGCAAAAAATTTCATTTTCGAAATCACAACTGTCTGAGAGGATTGGATAGTCTAAGAATCGATTGTAATATAGCATGGCTTCTCTTTTTTCCATAATTTTTAGCTGAAATCCACGGAGTGACACATGTGCGTGCTATACCGGCACTGAAGACTCTTGCCTCTGCATGGGATTACTTGCATGCTTTTATTTCAAAATTAAATGTGTGTCGGAACTTTTTGACGGAAGAACCGATCTGTTGTTCATTATGTTCTTGCCCCAGTGATGATGGAGTTGTGAGTACTACCGCAGGTCAGTATATCCTTGGCATCTTTGTTTTAGACAGAATTAAGACTGTAATCGGATTACTTTTTTATTTTAATTGCTAGCATACAGTTTGAAGTTCAAAGAATTCGTTGTTATAGGTGGCGGTGTACTGAAATGCGGTACCGAGAGTGATGATTCTGAAGACTACGAAGGTTTGCTAGTTCTCATACAGCAGTTTCTTTAAAAAATTTTCAAAGTGAAATTTTGTCATCATTCTCGGTTTAAACCATGCATTTAGTTCCTAATTCTTGTTTGTCTCATCCTTGGGGGATGAATTTCAGTTAAGAAGAAATTCGTAAGTCCTTTATACACTAATTATGAAAATATCACGAATATACCTTTATTTTTCAGGTCATCAGTACTCAGATTTAGCAGAGTGGTCCATGCAGCGTGTTGCAAATGAAATTGAAAATATGTTTGATGCAAGTATTGCGGAAAAATTCTTGCAAAATGTAAAGCATTTTTCCTAAGGAATTTAAATTATCTAAGAGTATATTACTAATTTTTCTTTATTTGCTGTTGTCTTTTTTAAATATTTTTAAAAAATAATATTCGCGACACGAATTCAAATATTGAACAGGTAAGGCAAAGGGAATCAATATATCGTTCTTTATCGTTTATTTCTGATTCGTAATCTACTGAGAAGGATGTAATGACATAATTTCGCAATTAGATTAAGCAGGAAATGATGTAATTCTTTTTTCCAGCAAATTGATGGCAAAGCGTTAATTTTATTAACAACTGAACTATTGATACGACATCTGGAGATGCCATTTGGTCCGGCTTTGAAAATGATGTCATACATTGAATCACTGAAGCGCAAAGCATGGCGCACAACCTCTCATAGTACAAAATAAGTATTGTTTTTTCTTCATTGTTGGCATTTTTGATTTCTATTGGAAGATTCCGTTCTGTTTTATAAATATTGTAATTTTACAGTAGATACCTCATATCCGGGGGTTAATTACGCGATTTGGTTGCGCATGAAGTAATCTGACAAACAGCAAAAAAACTATATTTCCAGGACAGCTAGTTTTTAAAATTACTGTCTTCCTCTTATGACTTCCAGATATCCACTTCAGAAGTTGACATGTTGATACTGTGTGTTTGTTTTATTCTTTCGAATGGATTGACCTTATATTTGTTTCAATTTTTGAAGTAACCACCTGTTTTTTTAGTTCCGAATTCTGGAAATTAAAAGGCATAGTGTGTTCTCGCAACTTAGATTGAAAAAGTAAGGCTTCCAGTTGTCTGTACGAAACTTCCTTTATTTGCGGTTTCCTTAATTTTTACAGAAGTCCAATTTGAAATGCGCAAGATATTTATTCTGCTCGTCTCTTTATAAATTCATGATCAGTAATGGAAAATTGGTGTGTTAGATGTTTGTACAGTAGTAATTCATAACTCGCTACTTCTCGCTAGGCCGCCTTATTTGTCAATGTAAATTTCTTTTGCGCAATCAACTGGACATATCTCGCATTGAATGTATATTGCAAATAACTCTCAGGCGAGGTTAGTAGTCTAGCTACTAAACCTACACATTTTATATTTCAACGTTTACTGCCCATTCAAATCACCAAATGTTTTATTTGCTAGTACTTTATAGTGTTTTTCGATTTCTTTGAATTGCAAATATGGCTTGTTCATTCGACGTTGACATTTCACACCTTGGTGGTAGGGATTGTGAGAATCTCGATCTTGACTTTATATGCTTCACAAACTTTCTCCATTTTAGTAACCATTGTCGTTGAGTAGTTACCGTTACTCTGTGAATATTTTTGTCGAATACCACCATATACGTATATATATATATATATATATATGACTTCCGTAGAAATTTTTGCAGCATACTGACCCATAAAGCCACCTATAATTGAAATTTGAAGCATTACTGTTGTAAAGATAATCATCCGCAGTTGATGGTTTTGCGTTCTGGAGATAACATTGTTCTGGTCGAAGTTTTTTATCTCTTCGTCTTTGGTCTTCACTTCTTTAACTCTTCCCTTCTTATTACCATAAAATATTGATTCATCCTTCTTTATGTTATGCATTTTTTTTTTTTTAGAAAAAGCTTCATGAATCAAATCTTATCAGAAATTTTGATTGAATATATTAGTATATGTACTGTAATTTCAGGTTGCTCTGCAGGGTTCCATCCCATTGTCTCTGTTTTTCTCCTTGTAACGCTCATATCTTTTTTATATTATCCCATTGTTTCTGAGCAATACTCTTCATTTGGTGCCGGGTTTATTTCACATTACATGTGATTGGTTGTTTTCACTCATCATGCTTGATGGCTTTCACGATAGCGACATTCATCAGCAATTTTTGTCATCAATTAGAAGTGACATGTTAAAACCAACCGTATTAAAACCATTTTAGATTATCCATTATCTTTTTGTCAATTTGTGGCTTCATTATTGTTTTCCATGTCACAGAATCAGTAAAAATTTTTTGTTAATATTTTTAGGGTATTCCGAAGTTCAGTAAGAATTAAATTTAAAAAAGTGAGGTCCAATACCAAACCGTATCGTCTATCCTTTGCTGCCGAAAAGTGGGCAAGAGCAAGTTGAAGTTTCATTTAGAGTGGACTTTTAAGGAGGCGTTTAAATCCCTCCTCTATTACAGTAATATCAATACTCTTGGTCATAATCAGTACCACTAAAACAATGCAGGGGACAATGAAAGCATGGTAGGAAGTCAGTTGTTGCAACTGATATCGCATATGTTGGATCGCTTTTTAGGGTGAACTTCGTCTCTCATAATTTTAAAAATCAGTCATAACTTTGCAGAGAATGAACAAAGATTGAACAGATCAGCAATTGCATTCAATATTATGATGTTATGAGAACGTTGCACTAATTTTGCTTTGTGAGGGCGAAATTTCTTGCTAATCTGTTTTGATCATTCGATTTTTTAACAGTTTTAAGTTTTCCTCAACATTCTTGTAATCTAATTGCTATTCATTGAAATTTTTACATCCAAAATTCCAACCAACTATTCTCGTTCATTCATACAACTAGCAAAAGAAAGGTATTTTCACTTCTAGCATTTTGTTTCCTTCCTGAATATTTAATTTTGGTCTACTACTGCAAAGTAATTCGTGTAATGTAATCCATATGTCCGTCCATTTTCCATTTTCTTTGACTTTCCTGAAGCTATTCTCGGTAGTTTTTTTTTCTAAAAACGGGCAACTCTATCAGTCTACTGCAACGTAACGTTCTGAATGCATACTGTACTATCGGTTACATATTCGTTTTATGTAATAAAATCATGTTATTTTGAGAATTATAACGAATTGCTGGAAATAGTATTCTTTTGAAAAAAAAAAGTGAATAAAAATAACTGCACAAACAAATAAGCATACAGATCCATATAGCGCTTTTGTGATAGAAATTATACCTTATTTTTTTAAATAAACCAAAAAATCCTAAAAAGTATGATTTCCTTCATTTACTTTGGGAAAGTACTCGGAGAGATAACTCTCTTCAAAACTACCAATCTAAAGTGAGTGGGAGAAGCATACTTTTAAAATAATTTGATACCTGAGGCTTTAACTTTTCTAGACTTTTTTAGCTCTGAATTTGGAAAGAAATTTTCGATATGTCTTTTGAAAT
Organism: Loa loa; assembly: GCF_000183805.2. Classification (NCBI taxonomy): domain Eukaryota; kingdom Metazoa; phylum Nematoda; class Chromadorea; order Rhabditida; family Onchocercidae; genus Loa; species Loa loa. The sequence continues at coordinate 150,365 of NW_018108321.1, read as the reverse complement.
TATTGGACATTGATTGCTTTATTTCACATTTACGCATTTCTCGACTGAGTAATTTTCAAAGTAGAAAAAGGACAAATAGATGGGAAATACAGGTAATACCGGATGTAATCTATTGCATACATATTGTAATTTTTCTATAAATTGCATGATTTCAATGTAATTTACAGAGATGGCCTTTTTATTGTTACCGATTTTAAGATTGATGGGGTGAACAGGTTACGTAAACTAGATCATTATGTAAATCTGTATGGAATTGAAAATACATTATAAAACATGTCCATTTTATAAACGGTAATCATTTAGCGAGATTTCGAAGATACCCGCATACTGATTGTCATTATCATGGCAAATAATACTCCACTACGACCACTTCGTGAGAAGCGGTAATGGCAATCATTTTATCAAGTTTGATTTTCAAAATTCATTTCTTGTTTGTTGTCTTAATTTTTATCTTATTCGTTGCGTTGGTGCTTTAGCCAAAGGTAAAACTATTGATTTCAATGTAAAATCAGAATAAAATAGAAAATTGTACTCCTATTTATGATGTTTTTAAATTACTTAACAGATTACTTAATTTTGATAAATTTTGGAAGTGTTAAGGGAATAGGATTAAGTGAAATTTATTCTGATTTCATTTTAGAAATTAATAGAATGCTTAGTTTATTTTATTTTTTCATTCGTGTTGTTTTTTTTCCTTTTTTTTTCAATTTAAACAAGATAGTTCAAAATAAAAGCTCATCAGATTAAATTATACAACAGTTCCCAAGATTTGAATACTCAATTTATAATTGTGATCCTTTTTTTTTCGACTGTATTAAATTTTTTTTCATATTTGTTTTCTATCAAAGTGTTGCTGCAAAACTTTCCAGAAATATTCGAGATTATGACCCGAGCATGGTTAGAATGGAGTTCAAAAGAATGTTATATCCGGTTAGTGAATGAAATTTGAAGTAGCATTCGTAGAAAGATCAAAGTTCCGAAATAATCATCTTCGTTCGAATGAAAATTTATTTCAGGATAAGTTTCGGAAACGATCAAAACAGCTGGAACTCTGGAAAGCGATAACATTAGCATCATATTATGAGAAGTTTATGAATTCCACAAGATTACATTGTGTCCGACAAGCTGTCATCTATATGAAAGAGCTTGATGCTGCAGCGAATCGAATTGATTCCACCATAAAGACTGTAATTAGTCTTTAACTGACCAGGAATTTGAAAAATTAAATCTATCGTATAAATTTGACAGTAAATTTAAATTATTTCACTGTTATGAGAATCGAAAATCTGACAATTTTTATTTTTACAATGATATTTATCTTAATTTTGCCTGCATCTAATTGCTATCCCAATTTTCTATTTTAGCAAATAGTTTATGACCTTGTAGAAAAGATTTCATACGTGCCGATGCTAAATAAGTATTGTTTAAAATTCAAGTCGCTTATTTGAAGTTTTCGGTCCAAAATCAATGATCCGGAGTTGGATATATTTGTTTCCCCTCATCTTTTCATGTATTGCGGAAGATAGCTCTATTTCGATAATTAAGATTAGATAATGAGAAACGATTTTATGAATTACTGAGTAATTTTTTTAGTGAAAAAAATTCTCCAATTCTTTAGCTTGATCAGATTACCGATGAAGCTGATAATGAAATTGGTTGCTGTGCAGC